>NC_084731.1:86357017-86389517 GCF_033978785.1 Entelurus aequoreus | reverse complement strand
CCTTATTTTTGAAGGAAAAGCACTGTACTTTTCAATGAAGATAACTTTAAACTAGTCTTAACTTTAAAGAAATACACTCTATACATTGCTAATGTGGTAAATGACTATTCTAGCTGCTAATGTCTGGTTTTTTGGTGCAATATCTACATAGGTGTATAGAGGCCCATTTCCAGCAACTATCACTCCAGTGTTCTAATGGTACAATGTGTTTGCTCATTGGCTCAGAAGGCTAATTGATGATTAGAAAACCCTTGTGTAATCATGTTCACACATCTGAAAACAGTTTAGCTCATTACAAAAGCTACAAAACTGACCTTCCTTTGAGCAGATTGACTTTCTGGAGCATCACATTTGTGGGGTCAATTAAACGCTCAAAATGGCCAGAAAAAGAGAACTTTCATCTGAAACTCGACAGTCTATTCTTGTTCTTAGAAATTAAGGCTATTCCACAAAATTGTTTGGGTGACCCCAAACTTTTGAACGGTATTGTATATATATATATATATATATATATATATATATATATATATATATATATATATATATATATATATATATATATATATATATATATATATATATATATACATATACATATAGTACAGGCCAAAAGTTTGGACACACCTTCTCATTCAATGCATTTTCTTTATTTTCATGACTATTTACATTGTAGATTGTCACTGAAGGCATCAAAACTATGAATGAACACATGCAGAGTTATGTACTTAACAGAAAAAGGTGAAATAACTGAAAACATGTTTTACATTCTAGTTTCTTCAAAATAGCCACCCTTTGCTCTGATTACTTTTTTGCACACTCTTGGCATTCTCTCGATGAGCTTCAAGAGGTATTCACCTGAAATGGTTTTCACTACACAGGTGTGCTTGAAGCTCATCGAGAGAATGCCAAGAGTGCGCAAAGCAGTAATCAGAGCAAAGGGTGGCTCTTTTGAAGAAACTAGAATATAAAACATGTTTTTCGTTATTTCACCTTTTTTTGTTAAGTACATAACTCCACATCTGTTCATTCATAGTTTTGATGCCTTCAGTGACAATCTACAAAGTAAATAGTCATGAAAATAAAGAAAACGCATTGAATGAGGAGAAGGTGTGTCCAAACTTTTGGCCTGTACTGTATAAGTATGTAATTTGTTTGTTTTTAAATCAGTCCTGTCCAGCTACTCAGACAAATCATATTGTTGCTGTAGATGATCATATCTGCTGTACAGATTTACCTTAAAAAAGAGGAGTGTTGGACACTTCTCTTGTTGCCCTATTTGTATAGAACTGGCATCCAAAGTTATTAAAAAAGTATTGATTTTGAATCGAGCATCGATTCTGAATCGAATCGTTACTCTCGGAAATCAAATCAGAATTGTGAGGTGCCCAAAGATTCACAGCCCTACTGCTTCTGTTTAAGTTATCCCTTCTCTCTTCCTCTGTGTTGATGATGGAATAACTGTCACAAAAACCCAAAATAATTCTCAGGTGTCGCTTCATATACTAACATTGTGCGTGACGTCATGGATGACAGTTGTCCATCAAAAATGTTATAAAAGACTAAACATTTATAGTCCAGGTAAGCCTTGGTTGATTTCAAACAACCTCTGTCTTGTGACTTTTGCTGTATATTTACCAACTGCATGTCTTGATTGGTTTACTCCAAAATCCGTGTCGTTTTTCCTGTGCCCAGTCCGACCGAGGTCACCCAGCTCTCACCTGTGTCACCAGCCGGGGCTTGTTTTGTTCCACAGATCTGGGTCCGACACTCACGAGACATTCCCTGGCAGAGAGGAGCTGGCTCATCTGTTGGGAAATTACACCCAGTGGTTTGTTGTGTTAATAGATTGTGGAGCCAAGTTTCTCTAGGTACAAACTGTGTGGTCCTGCGCTTCAGTTTCACTGTCAGGTGCCGGCCATAACATTATTTGTTAACTCTAAAACCGTTTGGAACCCAAGTTCCCCTTAAGCATCACAGAACTTCTGTTTAACACTGTCAATGTGACTGCATGTGCTTTAATAATGGCCTTGTATGGCTTATTTATTTCAAACATGCTTAAGGAACATTACAGGTTTACATTGACCCTATTCAACATGTCCGAAAAGATATGAGAAGAATCTGAGCTAAGCTTATTTAATCCTATGAATGTGGAATATATATTTTCTTTGTCGAGATTTTTGAGGGGAGGATTGCCATGATTCAAAGAGGTCATGTTATAATTATTTTCTATTTTCAAAACACATAATTTTTCGTCTACATAACATGTAATGATGGTTCTTTGGTCAAAATGTTGCCTGGATTTTGCTGTAAAGACCTATCTTCAAGCCACATTTAATTCATCCCCCAAAAATTGCAATTTTTGAAAATTACAAAAAAAAACAGTGATTGGAATGTGATAAAAACAGCATCTGCGGTCCATACTTGCCAACCCTCCTGATTTTCCCGGGAGACTCCCGAATTTCAGTGCCCCTCCCGAAAATCTCCCGGGGCAACCATTCTCCCGAATTTCTCCAGATTTCCACCCGGACAACAATATTGGGGGCGTGCTGTAAAGACACTGTCTTTAGTGTCCTCTACAACCTGTCGTCACGTTCGCTTTTCCTCCATTCAAGCAGCGTGCCGACCCTGTCACATAACATGTGCGGTTTTTACACACACACGAGTCACTGCGAGGCATACTTGATCAACAGCCATACAGGTCACACTGAGGGTAGCCGTATAAACAACTTTAACACTGTTACAAATATGGGCCACACTGTGAACCCACACCAAACAAGAATAACAAACACATTTCGGGAGAACATCCGCACCGTAACACAACATAAACACAACAGAACAAATATCCAGAATCCCTTGCAGCACTAACTCTTACGGGACACTACAAAATACACCCTTCCCCCACGCCCTCCCCCCATCTCCCGAATTCGGAGGTCTCATGGTTGGCAAGTATGCTGCGGTCCCCTCCAAGGTTTCTCATTGTATCCCATTGGGTTGAGTTTTTCCTTGCCCTGATGTGGGATTTGAGCCAAGGATTTCGTTGTGGCTTGTGCAGCCCTTTGAGACACTCGTGATTTGGGGCTATATAAATAAACTTTGATTGATTGATTGATCGATCATTTGAACAAAATTTGTTTTTGAACAAAATTTGAAGGAAGGCACGATTATTTTATAAATATCCCCGCAATGCCACCGCAGTATCATTTCACATTTTTGGGACTAATGCATATCCTAAATACACATAAGCAGGTACCAATAGGTAAGAAAAGTTTGTTATGCCTAGTAGTGCCCCTTCAAATGCCATGAGGATGTGATGTTGCTTAAATGTGGCAACAACTTGGAATTAAAATGCAAATACTGCAGCCACCAGCAACTTGTACAGACCTTTAAAAAAAGGTGCTTCTGTTTACCCCGGTGGTGCGACAGCTTGTGTGTGAGCGTGTTAGGTGGTCACACGGAAGTACCAGCAGGAACAATTAGGACTTTTATGAGAGGAACTGAATTTGTTGAACATCTCATTGGAGCAGCTGCTTGATAAGAGAGCGGAACGAAGGGTGAGAAAATGGTTTCACTCCCTGATGGGATGCCTACAAACAGGAAAAGCCCTCCCAGGATTTAATGCGCCCTGTAAAATAATTAAACAAAGTGGCTTGTTTAGTGCAGATTGGTCTCAGAGTGGTTAACATTTTTTTTTTCTTCCTGCATGTCAATTTGCTCATTCAGTCAACAGAGCAGTGCTGTCGTTAGCTACTGTGCTAATTGTTACTTGTTGTGCTTTTAAGTGGTTTTTTTTAGCTTTTTTACAGCATTTTTCTTGTTTTGCTAGCTCAATATGAGTCCAATGAAACTTTGGTGGTTTGAAACATTCAGGAAGTATCCACAGCTTTGTCGGCACTTCCTCCCAACTCTCTCCCTCCCTTGTGTTGTACACAAAGATTAACCAACAAGGTAAAGTGGATAGATATTATTTTATTATTCCTGATCATTATTGCAGCCTGGCAGGTAAAGTTAAGGAGTTTTGTAATTTCAAACTGTGAGTGCACCACAGGGCTAGTGACAATGTGTGTGGGTGTCAGCAGGGCGGCTGCAAATAACGACAGTTTAACTAGTTGTTGTTTTTGACTTCGTTAATAAATACAAAGTGAATCCATCACCCCTTTGGTATGTGTGTTTGATAAATTGTACTGTATGGCGCTTTACATTGTGTTCAAATTGAACACATTTTTACCAAAATATGGACTTTTGTCGAGACTGGAACCCATTATTTATCTTTAGATTTTTTTTTATGGAGAAATTTGCTTCCAAATACAAACGTTTCTATTTATGAAACCCTCTCCAAGAACAAATTAAGTCTGTACCTGCTTCAATAGTGTCTTTGGCGGCCGATGCTAACATATAATGGAAAATCCCATAGACAGGCTAGCTGATTTAGCATTGCGGTCTTCGTTATTGTAAATTTTTACAAACAATTAACACATTGGATTGTATAAAAAAAGGCTTGACATCAAGGTGCATTTGCCTAAATTCCTGCAGGCATATGTTCCCCAAACCCTGCCGAAACCAAGTAATGACCAATGACTTCTTATGATTAGGCCAGGGGTCGGCAACCCAACATGTTGAAAGAGCCATATTGGACCAAAAATACAAAAAACAAATCTGTCTGGAGCCGCAAAAAGTTAAAAGCCTTATGTAAGTGTTATAATGAAGGCAACACATTAGGTAAGTGTCTCAGAGGGTTAAATAACTCCTGGAAATGACTGTCTTAGAATGGCCAAAGGTATAGATGTGTGTGCCCAAGTTAAAGGAAAGGACAGGCTGTCTTCTTCTAATGGATTTATTACAATCTTTGCAAGCTGGGTAACGTTTGCTGTGGTCTGTAACAACATGGCACACAATCAGAAACAAAGCCAATATACCATACAGATAATGTGTCATGCAAATATAAATTAAAGACACAGAGGTCATAAGTAAAGGAAATTAAATGAAAACATACCTACAAACGAGACATAATGATGCAATATGTACACACAGCTAGCCTAAATAGCATGTTAGCATGGATTATTAGCACTTCACGCAAGTCAATAACATCAACAAAGCTCACCTTTGTGCATTCACGCACAGCATAAAACGTTTGGTGGACAAAAGGAGACAAATGAGGAGTCGCATAAAACACATCTTTCTGTGGCAGCGTCGGAGAAAGTTGTACACGTAAACTAACTACGTGGGGGAGTTTAAGTCTATTTTTAAAGATTGAGAAACCAATTCTCTTGGGAAATGTACTTGCTTTTAAATTGAATTTATACTTAATCGTTTTAAAGAATTTTTGACCTGTTGTGGTATGACTGCTGTTGTTCTGTTGTATTGTCTTGTTGTGATTATTATTGTAACTTTGTTTGTGCCGCCCTCTTTGTCAGGTCGCTCTTGAAAAAGAGATTTTAATCTCAATGAGTCTTTACCTGGTTAAATAAAGGAAATTGAACTACGGTGAGTTCAAGGACCGCCAAAATTAGTAGGACAATACGGCGCTAGCCAAATACTCTCATCAGTGAAGCATAAACACAAACATATTAAACAGTGGGCTTTCTAACAATTAGGAAGGTTTGTGTTATGTTTGTCCTCCTACAGAAACATTATTTAAACAAATAATATTTTTTTCCCCCTTGTTTTTCCATTTTAAAAAAAGCTCCAGGGAGCCACTAGGGCGGCACTAAAGAGCCGCATGCGGCTCGAGAGCTGCTGGTTGCTGACCCCCGGAATAGGCCAACCTGCGGCTCGGCTGCTTTGCATTCTGCACCGACTCGGTTGTGTCGAAAACTAAACTCATATTCAAGAACAAATAAGAGAGAGAATACCGCCCATGTGGCTCATAGCTAGAACCACCTCTGCCGATAAGCCTCACCTGAGTGTCGGTTTATAAAGACAAGAATCCAGTTTCTTCTCACCTCTGCAATTTCCCGGAATAACACAACATAAAACCATAATAAAGATCACGTGAGCCACGTCCAAACACATTATTGTTTTCTCTGAGCCCTATGACAACCTTGATCTTAGGCCAGCTTATCCATGTGCTGCTCGGGTTGTCTGGTGTCAGAGTGGGCTGGGACATCTGCTGAGCATACAGAAAAGTGGCAGTGGGTGCAGAGTTCAGTGTTACAGTTTTTGTTCCGCGCCAGACGGCCTTCTGAGCCAATTCAGGTCTTTGTTTGAACTTGAAGTTTTACGATTACAAGCTGAAGCTGCGTCCATAAACATACCTCCCCAAAGTGTTTTTGTACACTTTGTTTTATCTACTCCCTGCTCTTTTTATTCCGTCTTTCTTCTGCCCCGTGGTGTGATTGAGTCAATGTGTTTATTTGCGAGCCCTCGCTCTGAGTAGATGGCAGGAGGCCAAACTTTGCTCCCCGATGGACGCTTTTCTCAGCCCATTTGCAGTGTTCAGAAAACTACTTTAAAAAAGTAATTAAAAATAGTTAGTTGTTACATTCCCAAAAAAGTAACTCAATCACTAACGGAATTACTCTTTAGTAAATCAATCAATCAATCATCAACCAAAGTTTACTTATATAGCCCTAAATCACGAGTGTCTCAAAGGGCTGCACAAGCCACAATGACATCCTCGGCTCAGATCCCACATCAGGGCAAGAAAAAACTCAACCCAATGGGATGACAATGAGAAACCTTGGAGGGGATCGGTGCAATGGACGGTGCAATGGACGGTGCAATGGACGTCGAGTGGATCTAGGATAATATTGTGAGAGTCCAGTCCATAGTGGATCTAGAATAATAGTGTGACAGTCCAGTCCATAGTGGATCGAGCATAATAGTGTGAGAGTCCAGTCCATAGTGGATCTAACATAATAGTGTGAGAGTCCAGTCCATGGTGGATCTAGCATAATAGTGTGAGAGTCCAGTCCATAGTGGGGCCAGCAAGAGATCATCTTGAGTGGAGAAAAGTCAGTAGCGCAGAGACGTCCCCAACTGATGCACAGATGAGTGGTCAACCCCGGGTCCCGACTTTGAACAGCTTGTGCCTCATCTGTGGTCACCTAATAACCTCTCCACGCAGGAGAGGGGGGCAGAGCAGAAAAGAGACGGCAGATCAACTGGTCTAAAAGGGGGGTCTATTTAAAGGCTAGAGTATACAAATGAGTTTTAAGATGGGACTTAAATGCTTCTACTGAGGTAGCATCTCTAACTGTTACCGGGAGGGCATTCCAGAGTACTGGAGCCCGAATAGAAAACACTCTATTGCCCGCAGACTTTTTTGGGGCTCTGAGAATCACTAATAAGCCAGAGTTCTTTGAACGCAGATTTCCTGCCGGGACATATGGTACAATACAATCGGCGAGATAGGCTGGAGCTAAATCGTGTAGTATTTTATACGTAAGTAGTAAAACCTTAAAGTCGCATCTTAAGTGCACAGGAAGCCAGTGCAGGTGAGCCAGTATAGGCGTAATATGATCAAACTTTCTTGTTCTTGTCAAATGTATAGCAGCCGCATTTTGTACCAACTGTAATCTTTTAATGCTAGACATAGGGAGACCCAAAAATAATACGTTACAGTACAAATGTAATTAATTGTTATGGAAAATAATTAATATGTTACTTAAAATGTCTGGACTATGTAGTTGACAGACGTTTCATGATAGCAGTGTGTGTGTGTGTACCTTTAAAAGGCGGTGCCTGTTGCCAAGTGACGTGTGACGTCAGCGAGAGCGCGCTCAGAGCTGCATTTTAGCCCAACTGTATTTGTTAGCTTGGCAGCGGCAGTTTGCCGGTGTCTTGATGGCAGCTCTGTGGAATTTTTCTACTGGATTGTTACTGTTAGCACGAGTTAAATCCTAATCTACGATTTGACTCCCTCGAAAGGCCTTGATGCAACAACAAGAGCAGGCTGTTCTGTAAACATCCCCTGAGAACTCTCAAAGATGGATGCTTTTGACCTCCTTCCCTCCTCAACGACACCTGGAAGTCGAACTTTGCTTGCATTGCATGCAGAACGGCCCCGGGCCTATGGACACAACACCACTACACCCAAAGACAATGGGCATATACACAAACACAGTCCCCACCCCCACCCCACGCCTTCACCACCGCTTGATTCCCCTTCGGGGTGATGGACGGCTGAGTACTGCTTTATAGCAGCAGGCCGGCCTCCAGGGCCCCAACCCCCCCACCCCCTGTTGCGAGTTGTTGTGATTATATGTAACATGTTTATGTGTGCTATGGCAAATGAGTTGTTTTCCCTTGGACTCAGTCTGGACCCTCTCCCAAGGGTCCAGCCTTTGACTGATATTTTTTACTCTTCCCCCCTTTACCAATAGCACCTTTCCCCCCCTTTTTTAAGGAGCGCTGTAAGTGGCTGATCCGTTGGCGGTCCCGTCTTGTCTCCCTGTAACGTATGTCTGCTCTTAGTGGGACTGTGCCGAAAATTTCAGTTCTTATGTGTCTTGTACATGTTAAAGAATGGACAATAATAAAGCATCTTGAGTTAATATAGTGATTGAATGTGCTTCAATGGCTGTAGTCTCCTTGTCCACATACGTGGTATTGTACGATTGCAAGCTTTTCACTTCAATAATTGATTTGCTGTTCATTATTCGCTCATCGTAGTAGTACCAGTGTGTGTGTGTGTTGTTTGCTGTGTGATGTTGCCTCTTCATATATAATATCAAGTTCCTTTTAGTGTGGTGCTGCTTGTTGCTTTCATTAGTTAAAAGTTACTTCCTGCTTTAAACTTCCTGTTGACATACAACCACATCAAAAGTAGCGTGCCACGTTATATCAAACAAATCGATTACAGCATTGTAAAGTACGTAAAAGTAATTATTTATATTACTCTATACTATTAAAAGCGATGCCGTTATTCAGAACACTGCCCATTTGTAGAGCTGATTTAGGCTACGTTTACATTTCAGGTCAATTTTGTGCCCATATGCAACATGTATCTGATTGTGTTCCATGTCAGTGTAAACTGGACAATTCTGATATTTTCAAGTCTCTTTCGTATGTGGTCATAATTCCGATATCTATCCCACGCAACTGCATTCTGGCCGTCTGGTCGCGTTCATACGAAAGGCTAAAGACATCACTATTTTTTGCCTAAATAGATGACTGCAAAAATAAATAGCAGACCAATTAACACCAGACATTCAATGACGAAAAAACTAATGTCAATGTCCTACCACTCTTGGCTATAACTCCTCACCTACGCGCTCCTCGAAACAGACATCAAAGCACAAACTACTGAATTGTGCTGAACACACATTAAGATTTTAAAAACAATTACATCAACACAGCACACCTGTCCTACCACCAATCCAGACTGTGGTCCTCCAAGCCCAAAATCTCTCAGGAACTAATGTGATCCAACAAAATCAAAGAAGAAGAATCATAGCAACCACCATAGTCAAAGATGCAGCAACAACCAGAAAAACAGGAGGGCATACGAGAGAAGGGAATGATGGTGGTCTTGGGACTATTTTTGACAGAATAATCCTGAATTTAAAAAAAAACAACATTCAACTGATGGATGCACGAGATCATGATCTTTATAATCTGAGTGAGCTATAGGTAAATATGTTCTTAGCAAAAAATAGCCCTAATATTTATTGGCCTCTTGACTGGCTACTTTCCGTGCTACGTCAAAGTTCACGCAGCCATGATTCGGGAGGTGTCGGCTTTCCTCAAAGAAATGAAGAGTTTTGGTTGTAAACATTGAACACACACTTACGATTGTTGGCTCTGACCCGTTTCGGAGCCAATTATTGGGACAAATTCCCTTTTAACACACCTCAGACCACAGGACAAACTTATTACGCACAAGATAATCAGGCGTTTGCTGTCTTTGGTCGGAAGGCAGAAATCGTGACAAAAACAACCCAATTGTCTATAGGTGTGTACCTGCTTGAATCGCCTACACCAAATACTTTGGTTAGGAAAATGTTGACTCCTATTGCACAAAGTCATTGAACTGTGCTAGGACTGAGCCCTACAGGAATCAGAGTCGTGTTTACACTGCAACGTTTTGTGTGCATATTGGTCACTTCACAGGCACATTTTGTTCACATTAGACTTGAACGACTACGAAACGATTAGAAAAGATCAGATTTGATAAAAAAAAAGAAATCGTAATTGGATTAAATCATGCATTCCCTGCAGTGTGAACGTAGCCTTTGGTCATCATAGCTTTTGCCTACTTTCACACTGCAGGGTATTTATGTATGTATTTTTGTTGATGTAGTCGTTCACATTACCCCAAAGATGTGTGACTTTTGTGAATAGAAAGCATCCGTGAAATGGCGAGCATGCGCAGAAAACATAACGTCACACGCGACGAAGTTTACGGAACTAAGCATGGCCATGATTCAAGTTGTCAGTACTGGCACATTAATTGCAGTTTCAAGGAGTTTGTGCAACTCTTGTCAAAATGTATTATTTCAGGTTGGAGATTAAGGAAGAGGGCAAGAATTTTAGCTACGGTATGTTGTGGGGCACTTTTTGTGACGTCTGTTCAGAGGGGCGCTGGGGTGAGGAAACAGAGCTGTGGGACAATAACCTAAGTCCTTCAATGAAAGATGATCTTTTCTCCACAAACTGTTTTCTTCTCCTTCAGCCTACGAAGAATTGTGACGTTTATGTCATGATCAGTTGCCCGGGTCATGTTACGTTTACTTTGTAAAATCCTTAGTTTATTTATTGTGTTGGTTTTCATGGACACTGAATACCTGCACTTGCCTCTGATTAGTGGTCGGGATGCTCACCTGCTCCTGATCACTAATCAGAGAGCTATTTATACCTGCCTCGCTCTGCACTCGTCTGGCAGTCTTGTTTGCTTCATGCGACTGTTTGTATTGTTTTCTTTTGTCTCTATTTTGCTATGCTGAGTTAGCCTTGAGCTACACGTCTGCTTTCCCTTCTATGTTGTTTTGCCCTATCATTGGAATTAATCACCATCTTTCCTGACGTCCGGCATCTTGAGGAAAGGACAGCCGCAAAACAATGCAACCCAAACGCAACAGTTTATCACCTTTCAATGACGTATGGGTCGAAAGAACGTGACCTGGACATCCAGACTGCAGTCACATAGCATATTTATATTCACATACGAAAGATGACTGAATCGGACTTGAAAAAAAATCAGAATTATACTGTTGACATTAGGGTTGTACGATATACCTTTACTGATATAGTATTGCGGTACTAATGAATCAAAAACGGTACTATACTCTGTTTGACCGGGCATGACATTGCTGGTTTTGCGAGCAGAGGAGCATGTTCGGCAGCGCACAATCACGGAGTACTTACAAGCAGACACAGTGTGTAGACAGAAAAGGGAGAACGGACGCATTTTGGCCTAAAAACTAACGATAAAGGTGAAGATATAACACTGAAACACCCTTAGGAAGAGGTGCTTTAAGAGATGGCTAGCTAGCTAGTGGCGAACATCCATTTGCAGTCGGAAGTGTTTTAGCTACTTCTAAATCACTAATCCTCGCCTGAATGGTGACAAATAAAGTAAGTTTCTTACAAGTATCATCCCTGCAAGACGAAGAATAGCTAAACATGCTTCACTACACACCGTAGGAGGATACAATATCTAACCGCTAACAGCAAGCTAACACCCTGAATGTAAACAAGTGCCATGGGCGGATCTACTGTAATGATACCAAGTACAATAGTGTATCTAGTCGATACTACTATGATTACATCTATATTTTTTATTGTCGCAAAATCTTTTTTCATTTAAAAACAATTCATATTATGTTCATAAACTCAGGAAATACGTCCCTGCACACATGAGGACTTTGAATATGACCAATGTATGATCCTGTAACTACTTGGTATCGGATCGATGCCTAAATTTGTGGTATCATCCAAAACTAATGTAAAGTATCACACAACAGAAGAATAAGTGATTATTACATTTTAACAGAAGTGTAGATAGAACATGTTGAAATGGAAAATAAGCAGATATTAACAGTAAATGAACAAGTGGATTAATAATAAATTTTTACAGCTTGTCCCTCATAATTTTGACAAAATAGAATGAGAAATTACACAATATGTTACTGCATACGTCAGCAGACAATTTAGGAGTCTTTGTTTGTTTATTTACTGCAGGGGTGTCCAAACTTTTTCCACTGAGGGCCGCACACTGAAAAATCAAAGCAAGCGGGGGCCATTTTGATATTTTTTATTTTAAAAACCAATACAATATATGTATAAAAAATATACATTTAGGCCTCCACTCAGACTTGATCCCGGGGACCCCAAAAGGTTTTGGTCCAAAAAAATATTACAAATGTGTCATTATTTAGTATTATTATTATTATTATTATTATTCAAGGTTTAAATCTATAGATCAACATTAGGTCTATCTGTCAATATAATGCTTTTAAAGATTTAAGTTGTATGCCATTTTTGTCAAAGAAAACCGTGTTTTTTTATGGAAAGAAACACAAAATATGCAATATTTTCCTCCAATAAAATTTTAAAGTGGAATATTTGAGATTCTATAATAATTGGAGTCTTAAAAAGGTCAATAACTCATAACAACATTGATTTTAATTCATTATTTTTTTGAGCAATGACACTTAAAAAAAAAAAAGTCCCACTAAAATTATTGGGGATCCTAAAGGTACTGCTCAATAAAGTTTACAAAAATAAATCCAACATTTTTTTTAACTTTTACCACAATAGTCTCAAGATCAACTTCAGATCTATCCGTCAATTGTAAGTTTTATTGTTGTTTATGTTTTTTGTTTGTTCGTTAGGCCCTTCTTTAAAAAACTATGTTTTTTAAATGGCAACCAAAAAAGATGCAACATTTTCCCCCCAAAATATCTCAAAGTGGAATATTTAATGTGAAGTAAATGGAGCCTTGAATAGGTCAATAATTCATAATGACATTGATTTTGATTCGTTGTTATTTTTTAAAGAAAGAAACAGCCTGCATGGCAGCTTTGTGTTATTAGAGTAAATAATGCAACATTTTCTTGTTACATTTCACCTGTTTGCTCTTTTATACCACTTTTTATGTTTTTTATTTTTTTTTCATCGTATTTTTAGAATGTGCCGTGGGGCCGTTAAAAAATTACCTGTGGGCCGCAAATGGCCCCCGGGCCGCACTTTGGACACCCCTGATTTACTGCTAAAAGACAAGGTGTCTAGTATGTTTACTATTTTAATTAAGGACAAAATTGTTCTTTCATTGCAATAATAAACATATGATTAATTTTACCGTAAGATTTTTTTGTTAAAATAAAGCCAATAATGCCATTTTTTGTGGTCCCCTTTATTTACAAAAGTACCGAAAAGTATCGAAATACATTTTGGTACCGGTACTAAAATATTGGTATCGGGACAACACTAGTTGATATTGAAATAAAAAAATCCGATAGGGGTCAAATATGGGCCAAAAAACGTGAATTGACCCGGAATGTGAACATGACACCACCTGCTGGTAAATGACAAGATTCAAATGAGCTGTAAACATAATCATCCCAACCAGTGGACAGTGTTTTTCCCACCGTAATCCGGACGGTCTATATAAAAAGCTTTGCACACTAAAAATGTCCTTAAGAGACTAATTTGCACCCTTTCCGTGTTTTCTCTTCTCTTTTTATAGTTGTAAACAGACACATTTACTGCAGTGGCCAGACTCTTGCAGCAAAAAAACACAACTTTGCGGTAGTAATGAAAACTGGAATTATAAAAAAAATCTAAAAAACAACTATTTAACTTGTGTATGTTCTTTTTTATGGTTTGAAAAGATCCCCAACTATGCTGCTTTTTGCAAGTTGATGAATATAACACGTTGCGTAACATTTCCAATTCCTACATGAAGTCAGCTCGGGTCGTCTATCGTTATATGCTTCAATGTAGGAGGAGAAGTGAGCACATAAGGAGAGTACAGCAAGGGGTTAGATGATGTCATTTCCTCACCACACCAAAGACTTGTCACATTCATCTCACAGCTGCGCAGAAAGGTTTTTTTTTTAATTTTTTTTACAGTATATGCAGTATGCTGACTGTCTGTCCTCACTTGTCTACATAAATACGCCCGTTGCATATTCACACGCTAAGCTTTGATCTCAAGCACTTTCTGGTGCTTCGCCGGATGCGGCAACAAGGTTAGAAGCCCCGTGCTTTTCGGAGGGGAAAGCCAGACCTGCAGCGGACCACCTCAGGCTGTGAACTGAGGCCAAGGCCAGGTCCAAGATCTTGCCAGATGTGTGGGTGTGCATTTAAAGCAGTGGTTTGCTGCACCAAATGACCCTGCTACTGCACGTGTGTGTGTGTGTGTGTGTGTGTGTGTGTGTGTGTGTGTGTGTGTGTGTGTGTGTGTGTGTGTGTGTGTGTGTGTCTGTGTGCGTGTGTGCGTGTTTGTGGGTGCACCTCTACAGCCACAGCATGTACAGGTTTTTTGTTCTCACAGTTGAGCACAAGCAATATTATAAAGCAGGTTGTCCAAACCTTTTCCCCTGAACTTGATGAGTAGGTGGGATGGGTATGCCACTCTAAGTGATAGGTGCAAAACAATGTGTAGAATTAACCATGTGAATGTTACCAGAGTTTGTTGTATGTTGGATGAATCCTTCGTCAGACCAAAGGGGCAAGGCGAGAAGGCAGTCCGTGGGCCGGCAAGCGGTCGGGGGCTGGAGAGAAGCAATGAGGTCCGTGTCCAAGCAGGGGTCGAGGATCGGGGGAGGCAGTCCGGAATCCAGAGTGAAGTCGCGGCACACAGCTTGATCACGGGAGACATGGGAAGCACTGCGGGAAGACACAGAGGACATAAGACACGGGAACAGGGAAGGCACAGAGAGAGATCAAGTACGCGGGAGGGAAGCCAGAGACGGGATGCTTACTACGGGAGTGAACTACGTTCCGGCACTGGATCTTCGGGTCCACTGGTCTTTATGCCGTCTGTCTTCATTAGCCCCAGATGGGCTGATTGAGGATTGGGATGTGGTCGCGATGCGCGCAGAGCGAGCAGGGTCGTGTCCCGGCGCGTCTCTAGCGGAGGTGTCGGCAAAGCCTGCTGCAGATGACATGCGTGATTGGATAGGATAGGATCGGATAGGTCTTTATTGTCATTGAACAAGTACAACGAAACTTTGTTTTCAGCACAAACCAGTTCAAGATTAGACAAACAAGCAGTGTACAGGGTTACAGAACAGGAACGCTGATGAGTCGCCACAAGGCGCCCCGTAAAAGATGGGAAAAAGGTAAACGCTGGGGAAGGATGAGTAAAAAAATACAATCTAGACTGGGCTCCTAAGGGGGTCCAGACTGGAGTGGGAAAAAAACCTCCATAGCAAAGCACATATACATATTACAACGTACATCTCCAGATATCTAGCAACAGAGGGGAGGGGGGGGGGCCATGGTGGCAGGCCGCAGCTCTCAGACGCTGCCCATCCTTCCATTTCCCCTATGGGATTTGCGTCGAGGGCGTTGGATTGGGGGTGGGGTATGTGTGTGTGGCGTATATATTTTGTAGATGCATGTGTGTGTGTAAGCCTGCAGTGTGTCTCTGTTCCGCGGCCTTGATATCGTGCAGCCGATAAGTCCAAAGTCAACAACAACAGGTGTGTGTCCATGAGAGACAAGAAGAGAGTTTGTTGTGTCTTCGCTGCACTGTCCTTCAGGAGAGTCTCGAAGCCAGGGAAACAATCCAAGTTAGAATGTTTTGTATACGAGTGAAAACAAAATTTGCTTTTCACTGTAAATTGTCTATGACTGGTCCTCAAAATCCTGCAGGGCAAACAGTCCGATGTGATCCAAAATCACAAGAGTGTCCACAGTTCTTCCCCCAATCATTTGTGGCAGCTTTGGGGTACTTTGAAGACTGCCAGCAACTTCCAATTTGTTGACAAACCAGAGCAACGCTTACTCCGATCTGCAGATGTCCTGTTGTCATAATTCCGAATAGGTGGATATCTTCACGTCCTCGACTGAAAAGGATCGCCAAGAGTCCGTCGTGTGTCCAGCAACAACCGCTCCGTCACGACAAGCAGGTTCCCCCAAACCCAAGATCTTGTCAATTTCGTTGAGGCCAGTTAAATAGTTCCAATGTTTAGATTAGGAGGGCAGTGCAAAAAGAGGCAACGAAAAAGTTAAGATAAGACAAGACAAGACAAGACAAAGAAGCAAGCAGGAGAGATAAGGGAGAGGAAAGGGGAGCGTCCGCCCTCGATGAGTGCCAGTGAGAAAAACAGCCTTCAGGTTAGCTTTGTGCTTTTATTAAGGCTGCGTGATACATTTCAGATATATAATTATTGTGCCGATATGAGGACTTCATAGCAATAAATCTGAAAATATTACAACATTTGCTCCATTTGTGAGCAAATCAAGCGCTCCTTTAATTCTGCTTGCCTGCAAAACTTCTCCTGACCTAATTGTAAACAAAGATGACATAGATCGTGTGGGACTTCTGTTTCAGAGGAAGACTTTTTGTGTGCTGTTTGTAACAAATGTTCTGCTAACAAAAAAATGAATCACACCCCAACACATCTAACCTTATCAGCCACCTGAAACGCTACATTGCTACAATGGGGTTTTTTGAAGACAAACTACAATTAAATGTACATTTTAATAATGATTTATATAATTAAGATAATCGGTTATCAGTATTGGTCTTGATATGCAGGAAGTTATCGGTGTCAATATCGTGCATCCCTAGTTCTTAATGTCAACATGTCACACTTTTCTTGTTACTCTACAGCAGGGGCAGTGTGGGGGCCTTTTTTTTTCCTGCGACAAACTAAACATGAACCAGATTAGAACATTACACCAAAAAAAAACGATGTAAAAATGTATCTGGCCCAATTCTGCCAAAAAATAGAACCTGAATACCAAAATGGCCGATGGTTTTAGATGATTTCCATGCGTCCTGTCATGATCATTGTGGAAGACTTGCTCTTCCGGGTTCTAATCACGGACATGACAGCTTCGTTCATAGTTCTGAACAATGATTTTTTTTTCAATATGCGTCTCTTTTTGTGTTTTTCAGCCATCTTCTCTGAGTCAGTCTCGCTCTCGCTCTCGCTCGCTCTCTAACTTCCTTCTCCTCTCCGGCTGCTGCCTTTTAACAGAGCGACAGGTGATTAGATAATCAGACCTAGGTGGGCCATCTACGCACCTGTCGCTAATCTCGAAGCCGGTCCTGGCACACTCTGCTTCGCTGCAGGTCTGCAGGCCACGCCCCCCCACAAATTACACATTTTTTGCAAGATCTTCTAATATTAAAATATTGTTGGCAGTATAATAATCATATTAGTAAATTATAAAAAATAAATTCTATATCTCAAGGGGGTTGGATTATGCAAAACATGTTTATCTAAGAGCACAATTTGTACACCAGACAATTCAAAGTGCTGTACACACTGTGCTCAACATGCATACTTCAGGAAGGTTTTTTTTTCCATCCTATAGTAGATATGTAACCTATGTGAAAAAATATTAAATGACACCAAATTTAATTGAATTATTTTCAATCAGTCCCTTAGTCATCCAGCAGCTATTAAAAATGATGAAAGGATGTTGCTGAATAGGTATGTCTAAAAAAAAAAATTCTGACCCTCCGAATATGTTGAAACATACACATATGACGGAGGATTCTGTTAAATTATGAAAGGATGTTGCTGAATAGATATGTCTAATATGTTTTATTTCTGACCGTCCAGACATTTTGAAGCGTACACGTATGCCGGAGGAGTCACTGGCCATCGTGTGTCTCTGCAGGGCGAGCACTCCTCTCTCACAGCCGTGTGTGGAACTGTGTCTGTTTGCACATGTGCAAGCGGGCTAAATAAAACGCCAAATAGAGCTTGTAAAACAGTGATGAGTGTTGATAAACCTCATTGAGCGTTCTGTGTAATATATTTGCATTTTCTTTATGATCAGCATATATTTTGCATGTTAATGAGGGCAAAGACGCAAAATGGACTGCATGCCTTATTCTGCTCATTTAGCAGACGCAAGCCACCTTACACACTTTTAGTACAAAACCCAAAACCAGTGAAGTTGGCACGTTGTGTAAATTGTAAATGAAAACAGAATACAATGATTTGCAAATTCTTTTCAAGTTATATTTAATTGAATAGACTGCAAAGACAAGATACGTAATGTTTGAACTGGAAAACTTTGTTATTTTTTGCAAATATTAGCTCATTTGGAATTTGATGCCTGCAACATGACTGAGAAAGTTGAGGAATGCTCATCAAACACTTATTTGGAACATCCCACAGGTGAACAGGCTAATTGGGAACAGGTGGGTGCCATGATTGGGTATAAAAGCAGCTTCCATGAAATGCTCAGTCATTCACAAACAAGGATGGGGCGAGGGTCACCACTTTGTGAACAAATGCGTGAGCAAATTGTCCAACAGTTTAAGAACAACATTTCTCAACCAGCTATTGCAAGGAATTTAGGGATTTCATCATCTACGGTCCGTAATATCATCAAAAGGTTCAGAGAATCTGGAGAAATCACTGCACGTAAGCGATGATATTGCGGCCCTTTGATCCCTCGGCGGTACTGCATCAAAAACCGACATCAGTGTGTAAAGGATATCACCACATGGGCTCAGGAACACTTCAGAAAACCACTGTCAGTGACTACAGTTGGTCGCTACATCTGTATGTGCAAGTTAAAACTCTACTATGCAAAGCGAAAGCCATTTATCAACAACACCCAGAAACGCCGCCAGCTTCGGTGGGCCCGAGCTCATCTTAGATGGACTGATGCAAAGTGAAAAAGTGTTCTGTGGTCTGACGAGTCCACATTTCAAATTGTTTTTGGAAACTGTGGACGTCGTGTTCTCCGGATCAAAGAGGAAAATAATTATAGGCGCAAAGTTTAAAAGCCAACATCTGTGATGGTATGGGGGTGTATTAGTGCCCAAGACATGGGTAACTTACACATCTGTGAAGGCACCATTAATGCTGAAAGGTACATACAGGTTTTGGAGCAACATATGTTGTCATCCAAGCAACGTTATCATGGACGCCCCTGCTTATTTCTACAAGACAATGCCAAGCCACGTGTTACAACAGCATGACTTCATAGTAAAAGAGTGCGGGTACTAGACTGGCCTGCTTGTAGCCCAGAACTGTCTCCCATTGAAAATGTGTGGCGCATTATGAAGCCTAAAATACCACAACAGAGACCAAGGACTGTTGAACAACTTAAGCTGTACATCAAGCAAGAATGGGAAAGAAGTCCACCTGAAAAGCTTCAAAAATGTGTCTCCTCAGGTCCCAAATGTTTACTGAGTGTTGTTAAAAGGAAAGGCCATGTAACACAGTGGTAAAAATGCCCCTGGGCCAACTTTTTTGCAATGTGTTGCTGCCATTAAATTCTAAGTTAATGATTGTTTGCAAAAAAAAATGTGTTTCTCAGTTTGAACATTAAATATCTTGTCTTTGCAGTCTATTCAGTTGAATATAAGTTGAAAAGGATTTGCAAATGATTGTATTCTGTTAGTGCTATCAGGTTTGCACATGTTTTAGTACACCCAAACCTTTAGTAAATCATTTTTAGGTCTCACTCCCCTCACACAACCAGACTGTGTTTTTGCAGCTGTGAATGGCTCTCCTCTTCATCCGTCCCTGACTCACACTTCAGGTGCTTTCCAGCCTCCTTTACCTCATCCTGCCCCAGACCCTTAAATCCTCATGTTGTGTTCTCAGAACATGCAGCGCAGGTTGAGCTCGCATTCTTTGAATCCAGGCCAATGAAATGACTGACAGCCCCTTGCGGCCACCTTCTGACCCCCCTCGTTAACCCTCCACTCCCACAGCCAGACCGAGTGGGCTCACATACTTTGTTCCTGCTAAGCCAAACAGTAATTTGAGGGTGTGTCGTAGGTCTGTCTGACCTTGATTCATGGCTGTGGGCGTGTTAGCTAACCTGGCAAGATAGGAAACCATGTCTTGTTTTTAAATTTGCATATCTTTAGGAAGTCCCCAAAAAGTTGAATAAAAACTCCTCACAGGTTAAAGTAGACCTATTGAGTTTAAAACACTTCTTTGTGGTCTCGATCAGTGATTCTCAAACTGTGGTACCGCGGGCTTTATCTAGTGCAGGGGTCGGCAACCCAAAATGTTGAAAGAGCCATATTGGAGCAAAAATACAAAAAACAAATCTGTCTGGAGCCGCAAAAAATTAAAAGCCATATTACATACAGATAGTGTGTCATGAGATATGAATTGAATTAAGAGGACTTAAAGGAAACTAAATGACCTCAAATATACGTACAAATGAGGCATAATGATGCAATATGTACATATAGCTAGCCTAAATAGCATGTTAGCATCGATTAGCTTGCAGTCACGCAGTGACCAAATATGTCTGATTAGCACTCCACACAAGTCAATAACATCAACAAAACTCACCTTTGTGCACTCATGCCCAACGTTAAAAGTGTGGTGGACAAAATGAGATAGAAAAAGTGGCATAAAACACGTCCTAGAAAGTCGGAGAAAGTTATACATGGAAACAAACTATACGGCGAGTTCAAGGACTGCCAAAATTAGTAGGACAAAACGGCGCTCGCCAAATACTCGAATCAGTGAAGCATGTTTAATATAAACAGTGTGATTTATAACAATTAGCGAGGTTTGTGTCATGTTTGTCCTCCCACAGAAAACATTCTGAAACAAAAAATTTTATTTTTTTCCCCTCATCTTTTTCCATTCTTCATACATTTTTGAAAAATCTCCAGAGAGCCACTAGGGCGGCGCTAAAGAGCCGCATGCGGCTCTAGAGCCGCGGGTTGCCGACCCCCGATCTAGTGGTACGCCAAATAATCACTTGGTTAAAGTACACCGTTTTCTTTTCTTGTATTCAAACTGTATGTAATGTTCGTGGCCAAAATTATTAAATAAGACCACTGCCTTGTTTTTAATGAATACTTAGGCCTACTATGCTACTGGATTTTAATGTTGGTCATTAAGGTGGTACTTGGAGAGCCTAGTTTTTTCTGAGCTGATACTTGGTAAAAAAAAATAAAAAAATTGAGAATCACTGGTCTAGATCAGGGGTCGGCAACCCGCGGCTCCGGAGCCGCATGCGGCTCCTTGACCACTCTGATGCGGCTCAGCTACATACATGGCGACCCCCCCGATTTTCCCAGGAGATTTATGGATCTCAGTGTCCCTCATAGATTACTCCCAGGGAAAATATAATCCTATTTACACTCTAACTACTAAATAAAGGGCGTGCCCTAATTGCACTGCAGTAATTGTCCTCTATAGCATTTACATACAGCGTGCCAGTCCAGCCACATGTTGCATGTTGTTATTACTTGCACACACAGGAGACAGCAAAGCATACTTACTCATCAGCCACACAGCTTACACTGACGGTAGCCGTATCAAACAACTTTAACATTGTTACGTTACAAATATGCGCCACACTGTGAACCCACACCAAAAAAGAATGAAAAACACATTTCTGGAGAACATCCCACCGTAACACAACATAAACACAACACAACCATTACCCAGAATCCCATGCAGCCCTAACTCTTCCGGTCTACATTATACACCCCCGCTACCACCAAATCCCCCCCCACATCAACCCCCCCCCCCCCCCCCCCCCCTCTCCGTGCGTTGGTTGAGCGGAAGAGTTAGGGCTGCATGGGATTCTGGGTATTGGTACCGTCAGTGTAAGATGTGTGGCTGCTGAGTTAGTACGCCTTGCTGTCACTTACGTGAGCAAGCTGAAATTGCATTATACGTGTGGTCGAGCAGGTACACTGTTAGGGCAGGCTGTAGAGGGCGCCAAATGCAGTGTCATCACGCTCTGTTATTCGGGAGTCTCCCGGGAAAAATGAGAGGGTTGGCAAGTATGACGCTATCAAGCGCCATTCATTCAAAACTCGCGGGCTGCACTAACATCAAATTTCCACATTAAAGTGCGTGCCGGTGCGTGGGTCGGAGACCCCTAGTTAACATAGCACAAAGCGTTTAAGCTTTGTATGCGGTGTTTTTCATTTTAAATTTAAAAATTTTTTTTGTGGCTCCCATTACTTTCTTTAATTTGTGAAACTTGCCAAAATGGCTCTTTGAGTGGTAAAGGTTGCCGACCCCTGGTCTAGATAATACATTTTGATTATGCTTTGGTGTTTTTTGATTCTCTATGCAAAATGTTCGATTCTGGAGGGCTTCCCAGATTGCAAATGAAACCACGGCCCACCTTCTTCAAATGTATCATATTACATGTTTTGAAAATGTACAAGGTTAAATCCATCCATCCATCCATTTTCTACCGCTTGTCCCCAATGTTCCCTCTAATTTTTCATGTGTGTTCGCGAACGCACAAACTCCCTGAGCATTCAGTGGAGCACATGTGAGCGACATCAGACGTGCACACCGTGGCTACACCAGCGTCACACCTGTCCCAAACCTGACATCATAACAATTTAAATGTTTTATTAAAATAATTTTCTGATATAAGTGATTTTGCCCCCTTACAATGACAATAACAAAAAAACATGTTTTTCATGACCTATGTGCTAGTAGTATTGTATGTCTGGCTGTGGGTCCTGCCTTTAAAAGAAATGTTACCCCTTTCAGAGATTACATTTAGTTCCTGTAACTTTCTGTCTGTAAAATACATCTTTTTTATCAGCATTTATGAAATCTAGTGACAATATTTCATGAATAATATCCTTAGATTAACATTCTTAATAAATGGCAGTAAAATAAGCACACATCTGATTGTGGAGTCAGAGTGTTACAACCTGGCATTTACACATTGTGTGGCGTTGGGGTTGTCCGACTTTTTTTGTGGCCATAAACGCAGCACTGGCTAAGTGCCATGAGTGCGTGTGTTGGTGCAGGTGAGCGAGCGAGCGGCTTCTGTTGATATGACGGATGACAAAGTTGGTTTAAGCCTGGTTTGTATGGCAGAAAATTACCAGTTCTTGTTTTTGGTGTGGTTACAAACAGTTTTGCTCAATAAAGTGATTGATGGAATTCCTGTCCGTAAAGTGTCTCGACAGACGATAATTGAACTGTGTTGACAAAGATTGTTTTATTCATTGGGGCCAGTCTTGTTGTCACCTGCCACTCACAGAGTTGCATTGCAAAATCATACAGAATAAATTGTAATGTGTTTATTTTGTTTAAAGTTCAGATGGGATTTTTGATTTCCTGCGCGGCATTAATTTGCAGTGCGCTGAGGACGCGTGAGCAGAGCGCAATTGCGCAGGCGCGCACCTTAGAGGGAACGTTGCTTGTCCCTATCCAGTAAAACCTTAATATACAAAATTAATTAGTTCTTGAACATGGTTCGTCAAGTGAAACAGATTTCCCCATAAGAAACAATGCAAACATGAATAATTGGTCCTAGCCTGGGAAAAAGGCCCTATTTTATATTATAAAATGCACACTTTGAAGACACCAAAGTATATATATATATATTTTGTATATGTTTCAAAATAACATAACATGTGAGTAAGGGCTACAGTAAGTCAGGGGTCCCCAAACTTTTTGACTCGGGGGCCGCATTGGGTTAAAAAAAATTGGCCTGCACGCTCGCCCGACATTGTGGCGCCAGCGTGATGATGTCACGTTATCGATGGGAAAATGCATTTTTTGACAATATGATTTACCTGAGCAGCTAGGAGACCCCGAGAGTAACAAGCTGTAGAAAATAGATTAGAAAGGACAAATAAAAAAATAAAAACTTGAGACTTCCCGCGGGACGGATTTTGGACGATGGCGGGCCGTATTCTGCCCGCTGGCCAAGGTTTGGGGACCCCTGATCTAAACTTTACCGCTGCCGGGTATTTTTTTCTTTACTTTTATTGTAATATTTTCAGAATGTGTTTGTTCTATTTTGGGCCAAAGTAAGACAAAGAAAACAATCTGAAGTCGTCTTTATTTTTTAGTTTTAATGCCAGTGTGCGCAGATTTACCTCCATGCGGCCCCTGAGCTAAAATGAGTTGCACACACAAGTGAATGCCAAGCATACTTGATCAACAGCCATACAGGTCACACTGAGGGTGGACGTATAAACAACTTTAACACTGTTACAAATATGCGCCACACTGTGAACCCACACCAAACAAGAATGACAAACACATTTCGGGAGAACATCCGCACCGTAACACAAAATAAACACAACAGAACAAATACCCAGAACCCCTTGCAGCACTAACTCTTCCGGGACGCTACAATATACACCCCCGCTACCCCCTAAAACACTTTTTACACTTTTATACTGAAATAAATACACCAGCAACTTATTAAATAAAAACATAGAAAAAACTACCAGCAGCGGTAAAGTTTAGATCCATGAAGGAAAGAAGAAAGTGAATGAATGTTTATAACTGAATACATTTACATATGCATACAAATTTGTTTTCTTTTTTTAATTATTTCTTTTAATGAATTAAGTAACGTTCATGACAACCTTTTTCCAAAACACAACATAGAATGTGAGATATAACAGGACAATGCATACGTTTATCATTTGTTTTCAAAACGCTTGCAAAAAAGTGGGACCCCAAAAATGTACTGTGGGACCCCATTTTTATGACTTGATGGGGTCCATGGGATGCTTTATTTAAATAAATATATTATTTATTAAGCAAGTTCAAGTATCATTGGCAAATTTTCACCTAGTCCCGGCCTTGGCGTGCTGCCCGCCTTGGCACGCATATATGTGTCCTCTTTTTGGGATTTCAGAATATGGTCAGCCTACCAAACGTGTTGCTACAATAAAAAAAACTCAAGAGGAAAATCAATGTACCTTGTAACTTTGAATATGTGTGACATTTGTTGAACAGCCTGGGAGATGTAAACAAGCATAGCGTCACCTTCCAGCCTTCGGTTTGTGTCGCGCTACTGCATTTTCCCCTTCGCTGTCATAAAGGTGCCCTGTGGCTTCTTTTTCCAAAAAAGTCTCCCTTCTTTTTAGACTTTTCCAAACACCCACGACTCGCTCTAAATTGTTCTTCCGTGCTGGTTCCAGCATGGTCACTTTCGGACATCAAGTAATTGGAAAGCTATCTCCCGAATGATAGCCTCGGGAATGCTATCGCCGGCTAGCTGCTTCTAATTTCAGAATCAGAATCAGAAATACTTTATTAATCCCAGAGGGGAAATTAAAATTGTCAGCACAATCCCATTCAAGATCAGACACACATTACAGGGAGACAGAACAGGATCGCTGACGGGTCTGCCAACGTCCGGCGCCCCTTACAAAAAAGGTGAGATAGAGGTAAACACACTGTGGTGGCCTCTGCGGTGTTCCACACCATCGTCTGCTGGGTTGGAGGGAGCATGGCCAAAGACTGGAGCAGACCCAACAAAGCAACCAAGAGAGCCGACTCCACTCTTGGCCACCCACTAACTCGGCCAGTGTCCAGTCCGCATGGACTGGACATTAGCTACACCAGGAGTAACTTCCCTACATTATCTCCATCCTTGCGAAGATATTCAACCCCTTCGGCAAAGTCAGCAGCCGTTAAAACGTCCTTTTTGATAATTGTTGCAATTGTGGACTTGTATTTGCCATACATGTGAGCCAATCCATGTCCCGTTGGCGACACTGCTAGGCTAGTACTCCGAGCAAAACGTAAACAGGATGTTCCACTAAAAAAATGGCGTTTCACAGAAAGTGTTGTCATCAAAATAGCAGTACATGTAGAATATTCAAACAAACAAACAGAATGAATAAATAAACGGATCAAATGACCGTACATTAGTCGCACACCAAAGCATATTTGGCTCAATCGCAATGATCGTAGACCGAAAAGAACACAAATCGATGCGTTTCTGAATCGAGGTTCCGCTGTACCTTAAAGTTGACTTTTTTTTTTCAGACACGGTCAAATATAAACTTCATAAACGTTATATAGATTTACCCGGTCAAAACATTAGATATACCTGCACACTCACCGATTGATTCAGACTCTGCATAAAAAAGCCGCTTTTATCAGCATTTAAAGCCTACTGAAACCCACTACTACCGACCACGCAGTCTGATAGTTTATATATCAATGATGAAATCTTAACATTGCAACACATGCCAATACGGCCGGGTTAGCTTACTAAAGTGCAATTTTAAATTTCGCGCGGAATATCCTGCTGAAAACGTCTCGGTATGATGACGCCTGCGCGTGACGTCACGGATTGTAGAGGACATCTTGGGATAGCATTGTGGCCAGCTATTAAGTCGTCTGTTTTCATCGCAAAATCCCACAGTATTCTGGACATCTGTGTTGGTGAATCTTTTGCAATTTGTTCAATGAACAATGGAGACAGCAAAGAAGAAAGCTGTAGGTGGGAAGCGGTGTATTGCGCGGCCGGCTGCAGCAACACAAACACAGCCTGTGTTTCATTGTTTACATTCCCGAAAGATGCCAGTCAAGCTTTACCATTGGACTGTGGAGAACTGGGACAACAGACACTCTTACCAGGAGGACTTTGAGTTGAATACGCAGACGCGGTACCGTGAGTACGCAGCTGCGGCTTCCAAACATTTGATCGCTTCCCCATACGTGCGTGCCGCTATGTGCAGTCACGTACGTAACTTTGGGGAAATATATGTGCTGTATGAACTTTGGGGAGGTGAACGGTACTTTGGGCTGTGGGATTGAGTGTGTTGTGCGGGTGTTTGACTTGTATTGGCGGGTTATATGGACGGGAGGGGGGAGGTGTTTGTTATGCGGGATTAATTTGTGGCATATTAAATATAAGCCTGGTTGTGTTGTGGCTAATAGAGTATATATATGTCTTGTGTTTATTTACTGTTTTAGTCATTCCCAGCTGAATATCAGGTCCCACCCGCCTCTCACAGCATCTTCCTTATCTGAATCGCTCCCACTGCCCTCTAGTCCTTCACTCTATCACTTTCCTCATCCACAAATCTTTCATCCTCGCTCAAATTAATGGGGAAATCGTCGCTTTCTCGGTCCGAATCGCTCTCGCTGCTGGTGGCCATGATTGTAAACAATGTGCAGATGTGAGGAGCTCTTCAACCTGTGACGTCACGCGCATATCGTCTGCTACTTCCGGTACAGGCAAGGCTTTTTTTTTATCAGCGACCAAAAGTTGTGAACTTTATTGTCGATGTTCTCTACTAAATCCTTTCAGCAAAAATATGGCAATATCGCGAAATGATCAAGTATGACACATAGAATGGACCTGCTATCCCCGTTTAAAAAAGAAAATCGCATTTCAGTAGGCCTTTACGTCACTGCATAATAATATAATAATACTTTATCCTATCTTTTTTTTGTGTTTTTTAATAGCCAAATGCAAATGGGGAGGAGCTTCTCCCCCTCTGGCTGAGAGCTTTACTTAGGCTCTTAAGGTTATCCAGGGTAAATTCCACCTAACCATATCCTTGTCCACACACACACAATGGTCGTTTAAGACCCCCCCGCACCCCCTTGTCCACTGGCGTAACGCAACTTAATACGCATTCGCGGAAAATGTGCACGTCATAGTCACCTCCAGTATTGCTTTGTGTGCAAATTCTCAGATTAAATTGAATTTATCTGAACAATACCCAGTGTTGTGGTATTTCAATTAACTGGAATCCACTGTGCTGTGGGGCCCTATTGTAGTGAATCACACCTCAGCCATCATAAATTAATCAAATCTTTAATAAACACGTAAAAGTACACAATGTGATAAAAAACATGTTTAAACAATCAATCTAGGGATCTAGATATCTGGTCAGGACACTCCTCACTCTTTTGTCTTCACCTTCATTGTCCATTCGTTTTTGGTGACTTTATATACTCTGGACGTAGACGTTGAGTCCGCGACATACATGGCGGACAATAACTGATACAGTCTGCTTTGCCAGTCCAAAAGCATTTGATGTTTTCCGTAGTCTTCCCTCGACGACCAGGTAAAAAAACCCACACCCTACCTTTTTTATCACATACACGGGAGCCCGCATTCTCGTTGTCTCTCCTCCAACTAATGGACAAAGTTTTTCGGTAAGTAGAATCACAGCTGACCCGGACATTCGAAAGTTCTCTTGCCGTCTGAGAAGTGTTGTATCCCAAATAGCTGCAATCGTGCATTTTCTTCTCTTAAGGTATTCATGTGTGATTTCCACAAGCGTCTGTACATGTAGAAGAATGAGAAACACGGGCATGTCTGGATGACTCGCCTCCATCTTTCCAGTGGTTAGCTCCGATTGTTATGAAGCTGGCTGTGGCGCGGTCTTTCTGATGTCACTTCCTCTCCGAACTCAGTTTGTAAACGATCAATGAGTCCATACAAAGCTAAGATTCTGTCAGTACGTGGACTATGGGGTGGTTGTTTTCCCGAGATGCAAGTGAACTTGGACCGGACATGGCGTGAAGGTAATGACATCTTTATTTTAACACTAATAAAAGGAATAAACAAAAGGCGCGCACAAGGGCGGAAGTACAAAACTTGGCTATAAAAACAAAAACTAGCACAAAGGCAGAACTATGGACAAAAAACAAAAGACACTAACTGTGGCATTAATAAACAAAACTTACTTGCGATGACGTGAACAGGGCAGCATGAACTATGAAACAAGCAGCGTGAACTAAGCATGAAACCGTAAACGTGACATGAAGCAGAGTGATGTCGCCAGAAAGACAGCCTGGCAACTGGAAGCTTAAATAATAGTGACATGATTAGTGACAGGTGCGCGAGTGCAAAACGGGAGACAGGTGCGTGACATGAGGACAGGTGAAAACTAATGGGTTGTCATGGAAACAAAACAAACAAGAGTGCACAAAGGGTCCAAAAACCAAACCGAACATAACCAAAACAAAACATGATCACACAGACATGACAGATTCAAGAAATACACGGCGCACTTACCCGTGTACAAAATTATCCAAGGAGGGGAATCTTAAACAATGGTTTAGTGTGGCTGAAACGGGGCTTAGGCTAAATAATTATTCGTTTAACGGGTTATCCGGCTTAGTGTAGACATAGCCTTAATGTCCAAATAAGCCAGTCCACCTAGCTGTTACATCATGACGTAGCCAGACTGCAAATATCGCGAAAAGAGGCATCCAAAATTAATCAACCTTATAATTTGATGCTTTGGCATTTTTTAACACGATTATCCAACATTTATAAGTCAGAAAAGACGAAATTCATCACAGGTCCCCTTTAAGCCCGTACAAACTTTAGTCTCAGTGTGCGTGAGTTCAGGGCGGGAATCTTCCACTGGATGTGCACATTTTTCTGGCTATAAGCCTTCGACATGTCTGACATCAAGGCGGCCAAAACCCACATGATAATTATTGACTGAACCAGAAGAATTCAAAAACTGCGATTTACAAAAATGGGCCAAGTGCTGCATTGCACCACAAATGTAATCGCTGTCTGGGACGCTCACCCTGGAGAAACTTCAGGACTGTTGCGGAATCAGTCGCTGGGCCTTTCCAGTCTGGCAACACAGACATTAACACAAACAAACTCATTAGTTGAATTTCACAATTTTCCCTTTAAGTACCACAGGACTTAAACGCTCTTCCTTTTAAAATAAACACAGTAAACAAGAGATTTTCCTCTCCACTAATACCTCCAGGGAAAAATTCCCCAACCCACTTCGGTGAATCACCACGTCTGAAAGAACATGGAACTGAATGCCATAATCTCACCCTATGTTCTGGTTTTTGGGTCGTAACCAGTGGGAATCTCTGGATTCTACTTTGAAGCCTTTTTTTCAGGCTTGGCTGGACCGCATTAAAGCGCTTGACCTGCATCTGGTGCCGTGCCTGACCTCGCAGTGACCAGCGTCAGTGGTGAGGAGCTCCAGGGAGGCCAAGCCCCAGGTTTACCTTCCCTGGGTCGGGCTTGGCCTAACACTACGGGCAGGTGGGGTATTGGATTTTGCCAGAGGTCTTAAAGAAAGCAACGTTTTGGAAACTAGCAGCTTTTAAGGAGTTGCGGTGAGGACAGACGGTCACCTGAACCAGTTCCTTGTGGTTTTGTTAATATACAATACAACGAGACGTGGGAAATCAGCTACTTAAAAAACTGTTTAAGTAGAATTGGGAGAACATGGAGACTGGATGACTGTGGGAGATGTCTGGCAGTTTAACACCTTAAGGAGCCTCAGAGCTGGTTAAAAAAAAAAACATACAGCCAGACAAATGTGGAGTGTGGGAGGGTACAAGCATTGCTAGCATAACTCCTGTATTTAAAGGCCTACTGAAATGATTTTTTAAAATTTAAACGGGAATAGCAGATCCATTCTATGTGTCATACTTGATCATTTCGCGATATTGCCATATTTTTGCTGAAAGGATTTAGTAGAGAAAATCGACGATAAAGTTCGCAACTTTTGCTCGCTGATAAAAAAAAGCCTTGCCTGTACCGGAAGTAGCGTGACGTCACAGGAGCTAGTATTCCTCACAATTCCCCGTTGTTTACAATGGAGCGAGAGAGATTCGGACCGAGAAAGTGATGATTACCCCATTAATTTGAGCGAGGATGAAAGATTCGTAGATGAGGAACGTTACAGTGAAGGACTTGAGAGACAGTGATGGACGTATCTTTTTTCGCTCTGACCGTAACTTAGGTACAAGCTGGCTCATTGGATTCCACACTCTCCTTTTTTTATTGTGGATCACGGATTTGTATTTTAAACCACCTCGGATACTATATCCTCTTGAAAATGAGAGTCGAGAACGCGAAATGGACATTCAGTGCCTTTTATCTCCACGACAATACATCGGCGAAATGCTTTAGCTACGAGCTAACGTGATAGCATCGTGCTTTAACTGCATATAGAAACAAAAAAATAAACCCCTGACTGGAAGGATAGATAGAAAATCAACAATACTATTAAACCGTGGACATGTAAATACACGGTTAATGCTTTCCAGGCTGGCGAAGGTTAACAATGCTGTGCTAACGACGCCATTGAAGCTAACTTAGCAACTTAGCAACGGGACCTCACAGAGCTATGCTAAAAACATTAGCTCTCCACCTACGCCAGCCAGCCCTCATCTACTCATCAGCACCCGTGCTCACCTGCGTTCCAGCGATCGGCAGAAGGACGAAGGACTTCACCCGATGCGTTTGGCGGCCCGGAGACGTAGGAAGTCAAGGTGAGGTCGGCGGCTAGCGCGGCTAGCGCGTCTAGCGCGGCTAGCGCGGCTAGCGCTCCAACAAAGTCCTCCTGGTTGTGTTGCTGTAGTCCGCTGCTAATACACCGATCCCACCTACAACTGTCTTCTTTGCAGCCTTCATTGTTCATTAAACAAATTGCAAAAGATGTCCAGAATACTGTGGAATTGTGAAATGAAAACAGAGCTTTTTGTATAGGATTCTACGGGTACCATAACTTCCGTTACTCTGACTAGGTCACGCGCATACGTCATCATACCGCGACGTTTCAGCCGGATATTTCCCGGGAAGTTTTAAATGTCACTTTATAAGTTAACCCGGCCGTATTGGCATGTGTTGCAATGTTAAGATTTCATCATTGATATATAAACTATCAGACTGCGTGGTCGGTAGTAGTGGGTTTCAGTAGGCCTTTAAGCTACAGTGCTAACATTACAGTCACGTTTTAACAGCCCCCTCCCGTGAAAACAGTCAGGATCAAAGCCCGCTCGGAACCATGGATGAATCCGGACCTATTAGCTGCCATAAAAGACAGAGACAGGAAATACTCTGAATACAAAAAATGTAAAACAGAAGTAGATAAACAACCCAATAATATCAACCTCAAATTACTCCTTTCAACTCTCAAAAAGCAATGCAATAAATTAAGAAATAAGTCAACCAACCTGACTAAATCCTTAAAAAAAAATGACATAAACAACAAAATAGAGGAAAACACAAATAAGCCACGTGAGCTCTGGAAAATTCTCAACAACCAGATTCCTGGTTGCAGCCAGAAACTTAAAACAAGACTCACCAACATCAGCATCAAGGAGGGTGACTCCCTCATTACAGACAAAATGGAGGTAGATAGCAGACTTAACATCTTTTTCACCAGCATAGCCGCAACCCTTGCCAACAAGCTGTCCCACCACTATGGTCGCTTTGGTGTAGAACACATTAAAGCCTTCTACAGAAAGCTAGGAGTATCCAACGATGATTTCAGATTAGAAATGGTCACAGCTGATGAGGTGTTTAAAAAATTGAGCGCGCTCCACCCTAACAAGGCCACCGGCCTTGATAATATTCCCTCCAGATTCCTCAGGGACTCTGCCTCCATCATTGCCCCGATCATCACGCACATAATAAACCTATCAATTACACAAGGCCAAGTACCAAAAGATTTTAAGATTGCAAGAGTAACTCCCCTCTTTAAAAAAGGAATCAAATTGGAACCTGGCAACTACCGACCTGTTTCTATTCTCAGTTCCATGTCGAAAGTAATGGAAACAATTGTTTATGAACAGGTCGATAGTTACCTTGCCACTAATAAACTCATGTACAAATTCCAATCCGGCTTCAGAACTAACCACTCCACTGACACATGCCTTCTCTATCTGACCGACCACATCAAACATGA
>NC_084731.1:86279517-86352017 GCF_033978785.1 Entelurus aequoreus | reverse complement strand
CCACATTACAATGCATACACTGTGACAGCGACCTAGGAGCAACAGGAGACTGTCAGCCCTGTCATCAGACAGGGAATCATTCAACCAAGCAACACCTCCATACCAAAAAGCACTCAACAAAAGTGGAAACCAATACACCCTCCAATACGACCCACCAGCCACTAAAACAAGAAAAACCAAGAAACGGGACAACATACTTTGGTATTACCCCTAATTCAGCAAAATTGTCAACACGACTATTGGACATAAATTCCTTGCAGTCATTGACAGGCATTTTCCCCAAAAAACACGTACTCTGGAAGATATTCAACAGGGACACTTAACTTAGTTACAGCTGCATGATGAATATCAAACAAACCATTGACACACACACAACAAAGAGATACTGAGCACACCCAGACAGACAGCTGGCACCACTAACGACCCCAACTCCACAGGTAACTGCAATTGCAGACAAAGGCTTAACTGCCCACTTAACGGAGACTGTTTGAAAGCATCAGTCGTCTATCAATGTCACCCGCAAAGACAACTCAAACGCAGAGACATATCGGGCTCACAGATCACACAGCATCATTCCGTAGGCCCCAAATCAGGAGCTCCGCAGAGCTCCACAAATGGATTACTCTATTCTATGGTGAATTGTCGCATCAACTAAAAGATGTAACCTTTGCCTGAAATAAAAAATGTTTATTATATACCACCCCAGCATGTCCACATTATACAAACGCAAGAAACTGGTCTCATCATGTCGGCACAGAGGCAGGGCACTACTGTGTAACAACTTAAGCAATTGCCACAGACGCTTTAATAAACTCCCCTAAAGAGCAGGGAAATCTGTGAAACAGACTTGTAGGGATGAAATAGCCTCCGTGTGTTTTTTCCTGATCTAAGGAATATATACATATATATTGATTGATTGATTGATTGAAACTTTTATTAGTAGATTGCACAGTGAAGTACATATTCCGTACAATTGACCACTAAATGGTAACACCCGAATACGTTTTTCAACTTGTTTAAGTCGGGGTCCACTTAAATTGATTCATGATACTTATATATACTATTTTCATAATACAGTCATCACACAAGATAATCATCAGAGTATATACAATGAATTGTTTACATTATTTACAATCCGGGGAGTGGGATATGGAGGGGGGGGGGGGGGGGGGGGGTTAGGATTGGTTGATATGAACACTTCAGTCATCAGCAATTGCATCATCAGAGAAAGTTAGTTTAGGGTTGAAGTTGCCTGGAGGTGTTGTTTTAGTGCGGTTTTGAAGGAGGATAGAGATGCCCTTTCTTTTATACCTGTTGGGAGCGCATTCCACATTGATGTGGCATAGAAAGAGAATGAGTTAAGACTTTTGTTAGATCGGAATTTGGGTTTAACGTGGTTAGTGGAGCTCCCTCTGGTGTTATGGTTATGGCGGTCATTTACGTTAAGGAAGTAGTTTGACATGTACTTCGGTATCAGGGAGGTGTTGCGGATTTTATAGACTAGGCTCAGTGCAAGTTGTTTTACTCTGTCCTCCACCCTGAGCCAGCCCACTTTGGAGAAGTGGGTAGGAGTGAGGTGTGATCTGTGGTGGAGGTCTAGAAGTAATCTGACTAGCTTGTCCTTGGATGTTTGGAGTCTAGATTTGAGGGGTTTGGAGGTGCTAGGGTACCAGGAGGTGCATGCGTAATCGAAAAAGGGTTGAACGAGAGTTCCCGCCAGAATCTTCATGGTGCTTTTGTTGACCAGAGAGGAGATTCTATAGAGAAATCTTGTCCGCTGGTTGACCTTTCTGATTACCTTGGTTGCCATTTTATATATATATATATATATATATATATATATATATATATATATTATACACAGTATATATAAATTGTGAGTTATAGGCAACATTCCAAAAAAAGTGCAGTTCCCCTTTAAGTCTATTTTCCTGTCTGTGGCGCCATCAAAACAAAAATGGCGGCTGTCTACGATGGGCAGAAAGGTCATAACAAACTCAAACTCCACAGGATTATATGTAAGAGATGGTGCTGTTGTGTGGGATGTGTGCGATATTGGCAGAATGAACGAAGTCGCTCGAGAGTTTCGATGTTGCTATTTACGTTTTTTGATTTTAAGCATACGCAGCGCATTCATTTAAAAAATGCATCACAACGTTCGCTTTTTTTAACATCACTGATTCCTGCTCACTGCTCACTGCAGACTTCATGAGAGCCAACAGACGTAATAAAACATCACTTACTGTACAATGCCTGCTGTCATTAGAATGCCGACTGCTAGGTGGTTCATATATTCCCATTTAGATAAAGAATCATTTATAATCCTTGCGAAGAAAAGAAAGGTGGAACCAAGCGTATATTTTTGTGTCTTTCTCGCAATCTGGGTCTAAATTGGCTGTCAAAGTGTACCAGCATGTCAGATTAGGCATGATTTATGATCTCGATCAGAATAAACTTCCATGAGCAGGGAAGCAAGGAAACAGCTTAGCTTACCAGTCAATGCTGTCAACATAGGCACACAAACCTGTGATCACGGCGCCGCTATAAATAATTTGTCTGCGTTAGCGCTTATAATTACAACATCACTAATACTTAGTTAATATTCAAGTTACAAAATGTTAATGGAGTATTGTTGCCGCTTCTTGGATGGTTTTCTATTGGATTCTATGGGCGGAATAGAAGACCACCCACTGGCGTTGTTGTAAGCGGACATTTATTTACAAGTTAGAATGAATTTAAAAAATTACATCCGCCGTGATGTCTTTCATAATGATTGTGAACGATATGCACAATTCCAAAAAAGGTGCAGTTCCTCTTTAACGTTTAAAATCTTTATTATTACAAGTGCTAAACTTCATATAAAGTCTGCCGTTCTTAAATCCAATGTTGCCCGTTTTCTTGTATTGATAAAATCGATTGATGGATCGATACCTATCTCTTTGGAGGCGAACTTGCCGAGCACAGAACGATATACTTGAAATTTAAGAATATTAATCAACTTATCGATGTATGGATCAATCGTTGCACCCCTAATTATTTCTGTGTTTTTTTTAAAATTGCCTCTCCATTGCTGTTATTTTTTGTTTCCACTTGCTGATTGTCTCCTCCACTTCTCTAGGCTGAGCGCTGGCTCTCTCACTTGTCCCTGATTTGCAATCAGGATGCTTCTTATGCCAGATAATTTTTTATTTGTGTCATAGCTTTCCCTATGCTTCCCGTGTTTGGTTACTTTCTGTACACTTCCCTGCTGCACTATTTTTGTTATGTTTTTCTGAATAATACCAACACCCAAGCCAGATACTGACAGTCTACTACCATTTTACCAGTGGTGTGCCGTCACGGCCAGCAAGGCCTTCTCTGCTGGCCTATCATAACCAGAAATCATGATCATAATTAAAGATACAATTACAATTATTTTCTTATTTACTTTCTCTAAATATCTAAAAGTATTCATATTCCCTTCATGTCATATTATGCTCCTTCCAGTGTGTCATGATCCGTGGTCCGGATCATGTTTAGTTTAGTTATGTTCTGTTAGTTTTGGACTTCCTTAGTTCCTGGTTACACTTCCTTGTTTGTTTTGTCTCCATGGTTACTCATTATTTTCACCTGCCGCTGGTTTTCCGGACACGCACCTGTTGCTAATCAGAAACTTCTATTTAAGTCTGTCTTTTTCGGTCACTCGGTGTGGCTTCATTGTTTTGCTTCATGCAACCTGTCAGAGTAAAGTTTTGTGAGTATTACTGGTTTCAAGTCCATGCTAAGTTTAGCTTCTTTGTTTCATGCGCTAAGTTTTAGCCTTAGCTTCCGCGTGCGATCGGCACGCATCCGTTTTGCTTGTCTTGTGTTTTTGGATGATTTATGTTCAATAAATCATTCCTACCTTTACGTCTTGGTCCGGAGCCGTCAGTGTGCATTGGGAGAACAACCGCGCAGCAAGCATAAACCCGCACCTGACACAGTGCTGTTGTTTTTAGTTTCAGTTTGTATCCAATTAGAATTCAGCTAGCTAATGTTGCCATGCTGTACCAAATCTGTCCTTCAGAATCAACAATGCGGGCGTCTGTGCACTGTAAGAGAACGGGGACATACAGGTGATAGACAGTTGCGATAGCCAATCAGATCACGAGTTGTTGTCAGTAAGGCCTCACGTTGAACGTGACATTTACGCGTCCTGTGATTAGATACCAACCGGGACCGTTAGCGGATGTATTTGAGAACACAGAGTTGATAGACAGTTGCGATAGCCAATCAGATCACAAGTTGTTGACAGTAGCCTATCTAAGTAGCCTGATGTTAACGAGACTGTAATAGGATACTCACTTGTAATTCCAAAGTGAGTATCCATTCACAAGTTTCAATTTAACAGGAAGCAGGAAGTGTTGCATACTGGGATAGCAGAGAAGGAGAACAAAACGTTGATTAGGTGGCAGATATATATTTGCAAGGCCATTTTCAAGAAGGATATTTAAAGACAAACTACATCTTGTGAGACGATGTCGGCCAACCCCGGAAGCTAGCTCAGCTGTTCTGGCGATGAAATGGGGAAATGCTCGCCATTTCCACTCGAATAAGCCGACGACGAGCGGTACTACTGGCTTACACGGCGTCGAATAGGTGCTACAAATTGTGAGTTCAAATATTTTATTTTTTTCACTTTTAATATGTTTTTTGCTATTTTACATTTGACAGTACCACATAAGATATGTTTTAATTGCAGAAAATAATCCGTTTTGTACACTGTTGATGTGTTTCAATGCGCAGTAGGGTGTAAAAGTGTTTCTGTATAGTATTTATCCAGCAATGGTATTTTGAGAGGTAGTCATTGAAGTCGGACATCAATAAAGGCCTAGGTGGGAAACGCACGGCCCACCACTGCATTTTACTGATATTGAAAACATGGTTTGAGGAGTTGCCTTATATGAAAACGATATTACAGTTTTACAATCATGCATAATAGAGGAGATTTAAAGCTACTGAGATATCTTCACTTCCTCAAAAACACTTCATTTGAGTGCCTTTTGTGTAGGACGTCTTAACATTTACACAATATACTTTATTAATGAAAAGAGAACGACTGATCACGCAATGATAATTTAGGTAACTCCTTACAGATTTAGTCCGCAAAAAGTGATGTCTGGCCTCCATTTGTCATGAGTACCTCAGATGTACGTGGAAAAATTTGCTGTAATTTAAAACACCAAACAGCCACCTAAGGGATCGGCCCCTGGACGTTTCAGTTTAATTACCAATTAAAAACGGGTATATCAAGTGTCAAGAAAGAAGGCTTGGCTATACATCCAGCTAAAACTGACACCCAGACAAACATACTGTATTGTCCCACTGACCCAGTGTGTGTGTGTGTGTGTGTGTGTGTGTGTGTGTGTGTGCGCGCGCACGCTCTGGAATGTGAGGGGGCCGATCTGAACAGCCGGCTTCAAGCTGCAAGACCACAATTGACAGACAAAGGCCAGACGAGCTCTGCGTGAGTCTGAGCTTGACCAGAACTTTAGACATTGTGCATCATATTATTAAAAATGATTCCTTTTTTTCCGAGCTGTCATGATGAGCTCACGTTACAGTGAAGCCAAACGTATCTGTGATATTCTTTCATCAAAACAAACCAGTCCCACACAGCTTGACTTCGTTTTTTTTTGTTTTTTTTTAAAAGCGGGAATCCACTAAGCTGTTTCTCATTAGCCGAGATGTGCGCGCACGTGAAGGCATTCCTTCGGGTTCCTCGAAGCCCTCTAAATCTCACGTGCGCGCATCTAGTGATGCATTGTGGGAACCAGGTCAGCCTGCGAGATGGCGAATATTAGACGTGGCATATTTACTTGTTTGTGCGCCGACCAAAACAAATCGCAGACAAAGGGCAGATCAGAATGTGTTTTTCCCATCGGCCTGGTTTTGGTTTATAAACATTGCCTTACGTGTTTTGGTGGCGCAGCATGTTTAGATTGGTTTCGTGTGTTTTCGTTTTCGCCTGAGGTCATGTTGGCAGAACCGTAGATAAAAAGTTATTGACAATTATTTTTTGTGTCATTAGCCTTTTGCACTTCTGCTGCGTCATCACAATTTGCACATGACCTCTCCACCCGTTTGAATGGAACTTTTGGCTTCTCTCATCTTTTTGGTATCCTTTGATATAAGACGCTCAGAGGCTGACGGTAGTTTTCATGGCTCGCTTTTGAAGTGGTGATTTATTAGCTTCGAACTCTGAACTGCTTTTAAATGTTATCTCAAACTGTAAGCATATGTCTCCTGAAATTTCAGGGCCTTGAATTTGGCAACCCACGTTGCATGGATATGTGCCGTTTTGTGTTATGAAATAGTTTCAGACATGAAGTGTATGTGATGCCTTCCCAATGTGATTACCGTACTTTTCGGAGTATAAGTCGCACCGGAGTATAAGTCACACTGGCCGAAAATGCATAATAAAGAAGGAAAAAAACATATATAGGTCGCACTAAAGTGCCTCTAACTATGCTAAGATAGCAGCCACAATATTGGTTTCACCTGCACAATCTAATGAGAGCTCTATCAAAAATGTTGTCTTTTCAAAGATCAATCAATCAATCAATGTTTATTTATATAGCCCTAAATCACAAGTGTCTCAAAGGGCTGCACAAGCCACAATGACATCCTCGGTTCAGATCCCAAGATTTTCCTCAAGATAATACCGTATTTTTCAGAGTATAAGTCGCACCGGCCGAAAATGCATATTAAAGAAGGAAAAAAACATATAAAAGTCGCACTGGACTATAAGTCGCATTTTTAGGGGAAATTTATTTGATAAAACCCAACACCAAGAATAGACATTTGAAAGGCAATTTAAAATAAATAAAGAATAGTGAACAACAGGCTGTATAAGTGTACGTTATATGACACATAAATAACCAACTGAAAATGTGCCTGGTATGTTAACGTAACATATTATGGTAAGAGTCATTCAAATAACATATAGAACATTCTATACGTTTACCAAACAACCTGTCACTCCTAATCGCTAAATCCCATGAAATCTTACACTACCGTTCAAAAGTTTGGGATCACCCAAACAATTTTGTGGAATAGCCTTCATTTCTAAGAACAAGAATAGACTGTCGAGTTTCAGATGAAAGTTCTCTTTTTCTGGCCATTTTGAGCGTTTAATTGACCCCACAAATGTGATGCTCCAGAAACTCAATCTGCTCAAAGGAAGGTCAGTTTTGTAGCTTCTGTAACGAGCTAAACTGTTTTCAGATGTGTGAACATGATTGCACAAGGGCTTTCTAATCATCAATTAGCCTTCTGAGCCAATGAGCAAACACATTGTACCATTAGAACACTGGAGTGATAGTTGCTGGGAATGGGCCTCTATACACCTATGTAGATATTGCACCAAAAACCAGACATTTGCAGCTAGAATAGTCATTTACCACATTAGTAATGTATAGAGTGTATTTCTTTAAAGTTAAGACTAGTTTAAAGTTATCTTCATTGAAAAGTACAGTGCTTTTCCTTCAAAAATAAGGACATTTCAATGTGACCCCAAACTTTTGAATGATAGTGTATATGTCTAGTCTCTTACGTGACTGACCTAAATAATATTATTTGATATTTTACGGTAATGTGTTAATAATTTCACACATAAGTCGCTCCAGAGTATAAGTCGCACCCCCTAACTATGAAAAAAACTGCGACTTATAGTCCGAAAAATACGGTACATGTTTTTTTGTCAATCACTTTTTGTTGAAAGAGGTAAAATATAGCCATTTTCCATCAAAGTTAATGTAAAGAAAGAAATGAAGAGCGGAACTAATGTGTAGTGCAGTAGTAGACCTACTCAGTGGCCTAGCGGTTGGAGTGTTCGCCCTGAGATCGGTAGGTTGTGAGTTCAAACCCTGGCCGAGTCATACCAAAGACTATAAAAATGGGACCCATTACCTCCCTCCTTGACACTCAGCATTAAGGGTTGGAATTGGGGGTTAACACACCAAAAATTATTCCCGGGCGCAGCCACCGCTGCTGCTCACTGCTCCCCTCACCTCCCAGGGGGGTCATCAAGGGCGATGTATCAAATGCAGAGAATAATTTCGCCACATCTAGTGTGTGTGTGACAATCATTGGTACTTTAAAACTCTAAAGCAGTGGTCCCCAACCTTTTTGTAGCTGCGGACCGGTCAACGCTTGAAAATTTGTCCCACGGACCGGGAGGGGGAGGGGGGGTTGGGTATTTTTTTATATATATTTTTTTAAATTTTTTTTTTATAAAGAACTACAATCATTTGTGCTTACGGACTGTATCCCTGCAGACTGTATTGATCTATATTGATATATAATGTATATATTGTGTTTTTTATGTTGAGGTAATAAAAAAAACAAAAAAACAACAACATTTTTTTAAAATTTATTTTTTATTTTATTTCTGGGCCGCGGCCCGGTGGTTGGGGACCACTGCTCTAAAGGCCTTAGTGGCCACATGCGTGGACAGCACCTTTTAGTTCTTATTTCCAAAATTGTGTACACTACTGAATTGGGGTCTTATGGCCGCTTATGTGGACACTTATACTGCCATCTGGTGGTGTCAGAAGAGTATAACATACAATGGAATTTGGGGGGAAAAAAGTGTAAAAATAAGAATTAGCATGTCACTAAGCATGAAGTACACGTTTGTTACTTATGGACTAAGTACATCATATCAAAAGATGATTCTTAGTTTTTTATTCTAATTAGGGTCCAATAAGCCCAAATAGCAAAGACAAATAAAAAAAAGCATGTAAACAAACAGCTTGGGTCTTAAGAGGTTAACTTTAAGTTTAACTTAAGTTTAACTTTAAGTTTAACTGGAGAAAATAGTTTATGAACAGGTCGATAGTTACCTTGCCTCTAATAAACTCATGTACAAATTCCAATCCGGCTTCAGGACTAACCACTCCACTGACACATGCCTTCTCTATCTGACCGACCACATCAAACATGAGGTGGACGCGGGCAAATACTGCGGCATGGTCATGCTGGACCTTCAGAAGGCCTTTGACACCGTTAACCACGCTATACTGTTGGGTAAGCTCAGAGCAATCGGATTTAACAAAACCTCATGGAGCTGGATGCAATCTTACTTGGTGAGCTGTGGAGTCCCCCAAGGCAGTATATTGGGACCTTTACTGTTCCTAATATACATTAACGACATGTCATCTGCATGCGACTGTGAATTGTTTTTGTTTGCGGATGACTCTGCCCTGCTGGTATCCGACAAGGACAAGTCACAGGTGGAGAAAATCCTCAGTGCTGAGCTCTGTAGAACTTGCACCTGGCTCGCTGACAACAAGCTATCCATACCGTTGGGTAAAACGGAATCCATCCTGTTTGGGTCCCACATCAACCTTAAGAAAGTCAATGACTTCACTATAAAAGTGGGTGACATTGTTATCACCAGGAAAGATGAGGTCACCTACCTAGGTTCCATTCTAGAGGCTAACCTTTCCTGTGATAAAATGGCAACCAAGGTAATCAAAAAGTTTAACCAACGAACGAGATTTCTCTACAGAATCTCCTCTCTGGTCAACAAAAGCACCAGGAGGATTCTGGCGGGAACTCTCGTTCAACCCTTTTTCGATTACGCATGCACCTCCTGGTACCCTAGCACCTCCAAAACCCTCAAATCTAAACTCCAAACATCCCAGAACAAGCTAGTCAGGTTACTTCTAGACCTCCACCCCAGATCCCACCTCACTCCTACCCACTTCTCCAAAGTGGGCTGGCTCAAGGTGGAGGACAGAGTTAAACAACTTGCACTGAGCCTCGTCTATAAAATCCACTACACCTCCCTGATACCGAAGTACATGTCAAACTACTTCCTTAACGTAAATGACCGCCATAACCACAACACCAGGGGGAGCTCCACTAACCACGTTAAACCCAGATTCCGAACTAACAAAGGTCTTAACTCATTCTCAGAAACTCAGAAAGGGCATCTCTATCCTCCTTCAAAACCACAATAAAAGTTCACCTCCAGGCAGCTACAACCCTAAACTAACACCCTCCCCGGATTGCTAATAATCAAATGTAAATAATCAAATGCAGATACTTTTTCTTATGCCTTCTGATCTCTCTCTCTCTCTCTCTCTCTCTCTCTCTCTCTCTCTCTCTCTCTCTCTCTCTCTCTCTCTCTCTCTCTCTCTCTCTCTCTCTATGTCCACTACTTGCTGTCCATATCCTACCCCCCCTCCACACCCCTGATTGAAAATAATGTAAATAATTCTATGTGATTATCTTGTGTGATGACTGTATTATGATTGATAGTATATATCTGATAGTATATATCTGTATCATGAATCAATTTAAGTGGACCCCGACTTAAACAAGTTGAAAAACTTATTCGGGTGTTACCATTTAGTAGTCAATTGTACGGAATATGTACTTCACTGTGCAACCTATTCATAAAAGTCTCAATCAATCAATCAATCAATCAAACTTAAGTTGCCCGTAGGTCCCTTTTTAGGTGTGTGGGTATTTCCTCCCCCTCCCCTCAAAGGAAACTTGGGAAGCTTCAAAGGCTATGTCTACACTAAGCCGGTTAACCCCTTAAACAAATAATTATTTAGCCTCAGCCCCATTTCAGCCACACTAAACCATCATTTAAGGTTCCCCTCGTCGGACAATTTTTTACACGGGTAAGTGCGTCGTCTATTTCTTGAATCTCTGGCTCTTAGCTTTGTATGGACTCATTGATCGTTTACAAACTGAGTTTGGAGAAGAAGTGACGCTAGAAAGACCGCGCCCCCACACAGGAAGTGACGTCAGAAAAAACGTGCCACAGCCAGCTTCATAATAAAGTTGTTTCGTAACTCTGAGCTAACCACTGAAAATATGAAAGGCGAGTCATCCAGACATGCCCGTGTTTCTCCTTCCGTCTGTACAGACGCTTGTGGAAATCACACATGAATACCTTAAGAGAAAGCGATTGCAGCTATTTGGGATACAACACTTCTCAGACGGCAAGAGAACTTTCGAATGTCCAGGTCAGCTGTGATTCTACTTACTGAAAAACTTCATCCATTTGTCGAAGGAGAGACAACGAGAATTGCTGCTGATGCTCAAAACCTAATGGCTTCCCTCTCTCTCCTTGTTTTGACGAAAACAGGAAGTGATGTACCTGTGAATCCAACTAAATTGTCCCACCAGAAACAAACTAGAATGACATGGCCTTACAAAATAAGTTAACATTTAAAGGCCTACTGAAACCCACTACTACCGACCACGCAGTCTGATAGTTTATATATCAATGAGGAAATCTTAACATTGCAACACATGCCAATACGGCCGGGTTAACTTATAAAGTGCAATTTTGCTAAACTTCCGGTTGAAAACGTCTATGTATGATGACGTATGCGCGTTACGTCAATCGTTGAAACGGAAGTATTCGGACACATTGTATCCAATACAAAAAGCTTGGTTTTCATCGCAAAATTCCAGAGTATTCTGGACATCTGTGTTGGTGAATCTTTTGCAATTTGTTTAATGAACAAGAAGACTGCAAAGAAGAAAGCTGTAGGTGGGATCGGTGTATTAGCGGCTGGCTGCAGCAACACAACCAGGAGGACTTTGACTTGGATAGCAGACGCGCTATCCGACGCTAGCCGCCGACCGCATTGATGATCGGGTGAAGTCCTTCGTCACTCTGTCGATCGCTGGAACGCAGGTGAGCACGGGTGTTGATGAGCAGATGAGGGCTAGCTGGCGTAGGTGGATAGCTAATGTTTTTAGCATAGCTCTGTGAGGTCCCGTTGCTAAGTTAGCTTCAATGGCGTCGTTAGCAACAGCATTGTTAAGCTTCGCCAGGCTGGAAAGCATTAACCGTGTGGTTACATGTCCATGGTTTAATAGTACTGTTGATTTTCTATCTATCCTTCCAGTCAGGGGTTTATTTCTTTTGTTTCTATCTGCAGTTAAGCCCGATGCTATCACGTTAGCTCCGTAGCTAATGTGCTTCGCCGATGTGTTGTCGTGGAGATAAAAGTCACTGTGAATGTCCATTTCGCGTTCTCAACTCTCATTTTCAAGAGGATATAGTATCCGAGGTGGTTTAAAATACAAATCCGTGATCCACAATAGAAAAAGGAGAAAGTGTGGAATCCAATGAGCCAGCTTGTACCTAAGTTACGGTCAGAGCGAAAAAAGATGCGTCCTGCACTGCACTCTAGTCCTTCACTCTCATGTTCCTCATCCACGAATCTTTCATCCTGGCTCAAATTAATGGGGTAATCGTCGCTTTCTCGGTCTGAATCGCTCTCGCTGCTGGTGTAAACAATGGGGAAATGTGAGGAGTCCTTCAACCTGTGACGTCACGCTACTTCCGGTACAGGCAAAGCTTTTTTTTATCAGCGACCAAAAGTTGCGAACTTTATCGTCAATGTTCTCTACTAAATCCTTTCAGCAAAAATATGGCAATATTGCGAAATGATCAAGTATGACACATAGAATGGATCTGTTATCCCCGTTTAAAAAAAAAAAATCATTTCAGTAAGCCTTTAAGAAATATTTTTTATAAACATCACAATGATGCTAATAACAACCGATCATTTCGCCCACGCATACTAAACTAAACGCAACCCTTTTTCACAATACACGTTTTCATCATTACATTTTGAACGTATCCCCAGCAGTTACTCATCCCCATTCACGATTCCAAGGTCCCGCAAAGACCAAAGGTGATGAAGGAAAACGTTTCCTCATCTCCACTTTACACTGTTAACATTCTTTTGACAGCCTCTCATTGTTCCACGACTAATAACTTGCGGCGCCCTTCCAAGTTTTTCCATCGAGGAGGGATAACAGAACACGTCACTATGGCGATAGAACACACAAACAAACACATGCGTGCACACATCTTTAAATTGATGTGAAACTGCATTTTTTTTTTTTTTAACCGTATACAGTACATTGCCTATATTGCCAAAAACACATGACACAACTCAAACCTTTCGTACAAACTCAAACTCATCTTTTCCTGCATTCAGTCTGTTTTCCCAATGACATAAACCAGCTAGAACGTCACGACTAATGTTACTGTTTGCTTTACTAACACCAACACAATTTGAATCCTAATCCCACCTGGAGTCCTAAAACATTGCATTGTTGATTTAGGAGAAGTTATAAGTGGGAGGCAATGTTTTTCCTCTTAGCAAATCTCAGGAATGTTGTGTTGGCCAAAGAAATGGTTTATAATCCCACTTGTGTCCTGTCCAAGGCAGCATTGCTCGAAAACATTTAGTCACAACACCACTTCGGAGTCAATCTGGGAAAGTAAACAAGGCAATTAAGAGAGGGGCTGATGGGGAGTTGCGGGGTTTTCCTTGTACGGTTGCATGAAAGCAGCTCTGACCCATGACGACTCAAGTCTGTTCTGTGTGTAATTTAAGGAGACTTTCATGAAGTTTTCTTTGTTGACGCATGAAGGCAAATTGTCAGACATCAGCTGGGGTCAAGGGAGGCTGTTTTTCACCACTCCTTGTTGTCCAGGAACCAGCTGGGCCTTGCTGGGCCTTGCTGAGCCAAGTGTTTCTTGCCTTCGAGTTTGTTCTCCACTAAATCATCTTATTTTACATGTTTCATGCTAAGCACAGCGCTCTACCGCTTCGCGCCCCATAAAAAAAAAATCAGTACTCATGGTTTTTACCTGAAACGTGTACTGCTTTGCTTTCAGCGGCTTGAAAAGTCACTTCATTACAGCTGCAGCATTTGAACGAAATCCAACATGGCGCTCACAATTGACAAATTGATGAACGATTCGATTCGAAGGAGTCTGAAGGCCCCCTCTACACGAAGCGGCGAAGGTTATCCAAGGTAAATCCCACCTAACTTTATTCTTGTCCACACACACACACACACAATGGTCGTTTAAGACACCCTCCACCCCTCCGTCCGCTGGCGCAACGCAACCTAGTACGCATGCGCGGAAAATGCGCACATCATAAATTAAATTTAACTTATCTGAACAATATCCATTGTTGTGGTATTTCAATTAACTGGAATCCAGTGTGCTGTGGGGCCCTATTGTAGTGAATCACACCTGAGACATCTTAAATTAATCAAATCTTTAATGGACACGTGAAAGTAAACAATGTGATGAAGAACATTTTACATCAATCAATCTAGGGATCTAGATATCTGGTCAGGACACTCCTCACTCTTTTGCCTTCACCTTCATTGTCCATTCGTTTTTGGTGACTTTATATACTCTGGACCTAGACGTTGAGTCCGCGACATACATGGCGGACAATAACTGATACAGTCTGCTTTGCCACTCACTTCCTCTCCGAACTCAGTTTGTAAACGATCAAGGAGTCCATACAAAGCTAAGAGCCGGAGATTCAAGAAATACACGGTGCACTTACTCGTGTAAAAAATTATCCAAGGAGGGGGACCTTAAAAGATGATTTAGTGTGGCTTAAACAGGGCTTAGGCTAAATAATTATTTGTTTAAGGGGTTATCTGGCTTAGTGTAGACATAGCCTGAAGGGTAATGGTTCTTCACCTACGTAAAACCTTACTTCAACGTTTACTTCCTTTAGATTAGTGTGTCGAAACCGTTTACGGCACAAGAGTCGAACTCAAGGTCCGGGAGCCAGATCTGGCCCGCCACATGTGTGGCCCGCGATAACCTGCAAGTAATTAGCATTTTCTTCTTTTCTTACTACATTTTTCAACTTTCCATTTTGGCAGAAAAAATACATGTACCGAAAGTAAATGTATATTTTTTAAACATGATCTAATATTACATTCCAAACATTTTAGTATTTAAAGACATTTACATTTGTGTAAAAATTGAGGGGTGGGGGGTGGGGTATTATATATATAATATAATATAATATATATATTATATTATATATTTATATAATATAATATATATATATATATATATATATATATATATATATATATATATATATATATATATATATATATATATATATATATATATATATATATATATATATATATATATATACTTGTAGTATATATAATATATATATATATATATATATACTTGTAGTATATATAATATATATATATATATATATATATATACTGTATACTTATAGTATATATAATATATATATACTTATAGTATATATATATATATATATATATATACACAGTATATATACATATATATACTTATAGTATATATAATATATATATATATATATATACATACAGTATATATATACTTATAGTATATATAATATATATATATATATATATATATATATATATGTATATATATATATATATATATATATATACTATATATATATATATATATACTTTATATATGCATGTATATGTACAGTCGTGTATATATTATATACATATACATATATATATATACATACAGTATATATATATATACTTATAGTATATATATACTTAATAAGTATATATATACTATAAGTATATATATATACTGTATGTATATATATGTATATTTATATGTATATATAGTATTACTTATAGTATATATATATATATATATATATATATATATATATGTATATATATATATATATATATATATATATATATATATATATATATATATATATATACATACATATATATATATATATACTATAAGTATATATACTTTATATATGCATGTATATGTACAGTCGTAAGTTTACGTACACTTGTGAAGGACATAATGTCATGGCCGTCTTGAGTTTCCAATAATTTCTACAACTCTTATTTTTTTGTGATAGAGTGATTAGAGCACATACTTGTTTGTCACAAAAAAAATTCATGAAGTTTGGTTCTTTTATGAATTTATTATGGGTCTACTGAAAATGTGACCAAATCTGCTGGGTCAAAAGTATACATATAGCAACATACATTATCAATTTTGGTGATGTAGAAAAGTTACAATCAAATCAAATTAGCTTCATGGCATGGCCTCTTCACTTCATGTAAGCGATTATGATTGACAACACATGTTGACTTCTGAGCGCATTTAAATAAGCCTCATGTGATGCAGTCATTAGACTCGGTTACAAGCGCGACAATGGAAAAGTCAAAGGAACTCAGCACAGATCTGAAAAAACGAATTATTGACTTGAACAAGTCAGGAAAGTCACTTGGAGCCATTTCAAAGCAGCTTAAGGTCCCAAGAGCAACTGTGCAGACAATTGTTCGTAAGTATAAAGTGCATGGTACAGTTTTGTCACTGCCACGATCAGCAAGAAAACGCAAGCTATCACCTGCTGCTGAGAGAAATTTGGTCAGCATGATCAAGAGTCAACCGAGAACCACCAAAAAGCAGGTCTGCAATGAATTGGAAGCTTCTGGAACACAGGTGTCAGTGTCCACAGTCAATCACGTTTTGCATGGCCATGGACTGAGAGGCTACCATGCAAGAAGGAAGCCCTTGCTCCAGAAGCGACACCTTAAGGCTCGTCAATTAAACGCTCAAAATGGCACGAAAAAGAGAACTTTCATCTGAAACTCGACAGTCTATTCTTGTTCTTAGAAATGAAAGGCCATTCCACAAAATTGTTTGGGTGACCCCAAACTTTTGAACGGTAGTGTATGTATATATATAAAAAAATCTACCAAAACTTTTGCCACCCTCATGTAGTACCTCTGTGGACCCCTGAGGGTCACAGACTCTGCATAAAGACCTCTGGACAAAACTGTCTCATGTTAGCCATGTTTATTTGTTTATCTAATTGGTATTGCCTTTTTGAGGTGGAAAAAAATTGCAAATGAGATCTGGGGCCGTATTTATCAAGCGTCTTAGAGTGCCATCTTACACTTAAGTCCTGAGAATTTGCGAAATTTAGTCCTACTCTCAAACTTGAGAATAAAAGCTATTTATCAACTTTCTTAAGTCTAAGAATAACTCCTACTCTCTATTTAATAGACCTTCAGAGGTGTCCTAAGTGGTTAGGAGTTGCCAGCGGGGGATGGCACTGAGGCGAGAGAGACGTGCACGAACGTTCAGGGAGCGGAAGGATGTCCTGGCTTTGTTTGATGACGATCAGCTGATCAAACGGTATCGTTTAGACAGAGTGGGTATTATTTTTGTCACCGATTTAATAAGGGGCGTCATCTCATCAGCAACATCACGCAGCAGAGCTTTCACAGCAGAACTAAAGGTCATCACAATGCTTCGATATTTTGCCACTGGGAAAATGCACATTTATTTTTGATTCATTGCCAATATTGTTTGTTTGTTTTGTATTATTTTGTATTTTATTGTCAAAATATACATTCCCATTGTCCACTTAAATATTTCTAAGATATTTCTTTATTCTTAGACAAGGGATTCCTTTCCGTGATTGGTCATTTCTATGGACACAGAAATGACGTCACCTAAAATTCCATTTACGGCACATAGTAATGTCGTAATTCAACTCTGAGTGTGACACTTAAGATTCAGCCCTACACTTCGCTGAAAGTGTGAGTAAGACGCTTGATAACTAACTTTTAAGTGCAGCTTTCAGTGAATAATTTCTTTACTCATAAGTCAACTCTTAGCAGACTTCTTAGGAGTTATTCTAAGAAGCTTGATAAATACGGCCTCTGTTTTTTAAGGTATCCCCGTTATCTGTGCTCTTGCTAGCATACATGCTAGTATCCAAAAAAGCTTTGCCCTTAGTCGACTGAATCAGGGTTGCCTATGAAAATCCTTAGTTGAAGACATTCCTAGAGAGAAACAACAATTCAGATGTTGTGCGTGATTTGTGGTTGTGGACTGATAAATGACTCCTCAGCACTATTTAGAAAAATGTTGGCACGCGTCAGCCTCTAGGCTTTCATGTTTTTTGCTTTTGCAGCAGTATTATATCCAGGAATGAAGGCAAGGAGGCTGATTGAGGCGTGCAGCAGATTGTGCTTGAGGCGTGCAGCAGATTGTGCATGACTGGCCCACCCTCAGCCGCAATGAGATACCTCATAAAGCCGAGGGGGAGTTACGCTTGAACTAAACACAAAACAACTGTAAATATTTTTGTATGGAAGACAGTAAAATAGGTTGTATTCAGTCATGTGACTTTTTCTGACCTGTTTACTTCCGGTGAACGAAGTGGTGGTCAACCAAACCAATATAGCGACCGTACAGCAAACAGTGTTGAACTATCTGAGTATGCAAGATCTTACAGTGTACAAAAGACTGTCTATGTAACGCGTGTTTCCTCTTTGTGTCATTGGTTTGCTTGAGTGTAGTTCACTTTTACGACACAGGAGGGGGCATTGAACGCATCATTACATCAGCGAGCTCTGAAAGTTACGGTGAACTTCGATGTCAATTGTTTAATTGGCAGTGTGCGTCAATACAAAGTGAGTTACTTTATATACACTTTAATATCACTTGTGTGCTTAAAACTGTATTGCAACGCATTTAGTCAGTTTTATTGTAGTCTAATGGCTGTTTGGCATCAGATTCACAAGCTAACTGCTAGCTGAATATCTTACCCTGATTGGGGCCTGTTTGTAGCATTGGACATGTTTGTTAGCCCCAATTGACAATTTAGAATTATTGTTGTGATGCTATTTACATTATATTAATCATAACATTACTTAGGGCTGGGATGTTCAAATTGTGTGCATTTATGTAATGTGTATACACAGCTAAGTGACGTATATTTAACAGCCCTGTTGCAGGCTTATGCCTATATTTCATTGCATTGTGGTCACTAGTTGATTTATAATGATTGTATTTGTTTGTATAGGAAACCACACACACACAAACAAACAACTCATGCATGTCTTCAATATACAATTGAACCTGCAAATCTGGACTTGGACAATCTATTATTTCTCCTGCATTCACCTGAACGAATAATTGCTGTCCTGACCCGACACCCTGAAGTGATTGCTAATCCATATTAAACCAGCCGTAGTCATCACTACATACAACTAAAAGAAGATACGAGCAAAAAACTCAAACTGTGCAATAGAATGGATCAGAAAATGTATTTTGTCGAGTGATCTTAAGGGGGAACTGCACTTTTTTGGGGATCTTGCCTATCGTTCACGATCATTATGAGAGACAAGAAGACAACAAGTTTTGGTTTTTTTGCAGTGTAACATGTAAAAATTGTCTCGTTCTTGGTGACCAGTTAACAGGAGCAATCAATTCTACCTCTAAATCACTTTTATCGATTTTGAAGCATTCAAAAACTGTCAACAATACTTCATTTATGTTCCGTAACCTGTATAATAACCAAGCTGTAGCGACATTGTTATTGTAAGAGCAAACACTGAGGAACTCTTTTTCTAGCGCAGTAACACATCGGTATGCTTCGGTATTAGCCGTAAAAGCTAACTACGGAACGAGATAAGCTAGCTTTTACTACAACACAAAAAGCATGGGAGTTTGAAATGAACAACACTGCGATAGGACAATTACATGTACTGACTGAAAAACATGAACACTCATATTACAATATCTGTAAAGTATTAGCCCACATTTCATGTTTTGTTTGTACACAGCTAGCCAGACGGTGTATGTACTGTAGTTGTAATAACACGCATGATGTGCTGCATGTAACATGATAAATATATAGTGACTTACTCGATAGACCGTTTTTTGTTTGGTCCAGCTGGCCAGGGACGTATTTTCCTATCGATTTTGGGTAAGCACTCCATTTATGTCAAAATAGCGGGGCTCCAAATTCCACATTCACAGCGTCAAAAGTCTCTTTCACCTCACTCTCTTGGTTTCCGTCTGCTCCAACGTCTCACCCTTCCTTAGTGCTCGTTACCAGAGGCAGTAGTTCATCCTCAGTATATTCAGCTTCAAAAAGATAAGGTTGCGAATCCTCAGTTGTCCCAAAATAGTCGTCTTCGTTGTCTGCTAATAATTCCGCCATGATTAGAACACATACCACTTTGTTTCCGGAAGTAGGAACACACGCTTGTTGCAAGAAGTCGGAATTGCGCTGCTATGGAAACAGAAATCGATGTGCTGAAAAAAAATCAGCCCTGGCATTGATTAAAATGACCAAAATGCGGTAAATATTGAACATATTACATATTGTTATGAGCATGGAGGTCTACAGCTTCCTTGTGTTAAGTAGGAATACAGGCTAAGTTACGCAATAATCCACAAAAAAACATCACAAAGAAACTTTGTGTCCAACGTCAGGTCCATGATACACAGCACGCTAACATTAGCACTAAGCTAGCCTCCATGATTTCCTTATTTACTCAGTGAATAAAATCTGCTTCATTTTAGCACTGTCCTTCACACTTACTTTCTTTGAACCAATGGCTTGGAAAGAAACGGTTTTGTTTACCTAGATAGCCATCTACTACTAGCTAATGCTAGTGAGTGAGTTTTTGATTGATTGATTGAAACTTTTATTAGTAGATTGCACAGTACAGTACATATTATGTACAATTGACCACTAAATGGTAACACCCGAATAAGTTTTTCAACTTGTTTAAGTCGGGGTCCACATTAGACATTTGCTACGCCAACTAGCGGTAGGAACTTGTAACACAATTTTTTCCCGCAACCTAAACGTAATGATTTGGCGAGAGACAGCTCGCATCCCAAAAATCCTGTAGGCAGAGGCATTCGTAAGCCGAGATACTACTGCATCAGCATTTTTGACGTGTTTCTAATATGATGATAAAATATATATTCCTCGTCTATGAGCCGCATGGTGTTTTCCCAACCCACAGTGGAATATCCTAACAATTAAAACCTGGCATTTGGTTTTGGGTGCCTCGGCTTTGACATTTTAACCCGACTGATTGATGGACCTACTTACTGGCTTTCCAAGCAGCTGCCACCGGAAGACAAAGTCTCTTTCTTCTCCGATATCCAGACATGATGTCAGGACACAGATGCCCGCCAAACTCCTTGCACAGTGTCAGACAGACCAAAAAAATACATACAGTAAATGCACAGACACATCTTGTCATCATTGACTAAGTTAAAACTGTATTTGGATCAGGAGCAGGTGAGCCCCCTGATCCATAATCACAGACAGGTGCAATTCATCAGCGCTTCTAATGACGAGAAAGGGTAACTACGAAAGGAAGCAGCGCTGGCAACAGAAATAGAAAACGATAACCAACGCAAACAAACTCCCAGGCAATGACACTTTGAAGGGAGCTCGATCCGTTCATTTCAATTAATCGTTCAAATGACTGGCTAATTGTTATTATAGTTCCATCTATCCACCCATCTTCTTCCGCTTATCCCATGTCCGGTCGCAGGGGCAGCAACCTAAGCAAAGAAGCCCAGACTTCCCTCTCCCCAGCCACGTTGTCCTTCCAGCTTCTCCTGGAGGATACAGAGGAATTCCCAGGCAAGCTGGGAGGCATAGTCCCCCCAACATGTCCTGGGTCTTCCCCGTGGCCCTCCACTGGTCTGACGTGCCCTAAACACCTCCCCAGGGAGGCGTTCGGGGGGCATCCTGACTAGATGCCTGAACCACCTCATCTGGCTGGAGGAGCAGCAGCTTTACTTTGACCTCCTCCCGAATGACAGAGCTTCTCACCCTAACTCTAAGGGAGAGCCCCGCTACTTGACGGAGGAAACACATTTCGACCGCTTGCACCTGTGATCCTGTCCTTTCAGTCATAACCCAAAGCTCATGACCATAGGTGAGGGTAGGAATGTAGATTGACCGGTAATTCGAGAGCTTTGCCTATCGGCTCAGCTCTTTTTTCACCACGACGGACCGATACAGGGTCCATATAACCGCAGACGCCTTTTCCGGGCGAGAAACAAGGACTCAGACTTGGAGGTGCTGCTTCTCATCCCAGTCGCTTCGCACCCGGCTGCAAACCGCTTCAGTGAGAGCTTAAGACCCTGGTCAGATGAAGCCAGCAGGACCACATCGTCTGCAAAAAGCAGAGAACCAATTCTGCCGCCACCAAACCGGATCTCCTTAGTCCTGACGGCACCTAGAAATTCTGCCCATAAAAATTGTGAACAGAACCAATGACAAAGGGCAGCCCTGGCGGAGTCCGACCCTCACTGAACTGTCTGCATTACTTTATCAACAATAAATACATTGATTATTGACGTTAACTAATCAATTTTAGAATAGTCCATGTCCGAATTGCGATGCATCTAAAACTCGTTTTTTTCTCCCACCTCTAGTGAGTACACAAAACCTTACCTTGAGGATCACAATTGAGCTCCAACAGGGTACCACAACTTGAGCTTTGAAACCACAGGGTATATTTTATATTATACTGCTTAAAGGTTGTGTAATAAATGTTACAAACCGTAATTCACTTCATTCGTTGTGTCTATGGATATTCTCATTTATCCAGGTCATTGTCATCTCAGGGCATTCAATCGATCGCAACTAGACTGTTTGGTTTGTCTTAGAAGACGTTTCGCCTCTCATCCAAGTAGGCTTCATCAGTACATGTTCATAGACTTAGATTGGTCAGATCTAGTCCAGCGGCTAGTGCTAAAACCTCAACTATTTATACTCTAATACCAGAAGGATGATTTCGCCCAATCGTAGTGAGAAAAACACTGGTTTTGGCACCAATCTGACCAATTTAAGTTATTAAATATTAGATCTGACCTATTCTATGAGCATGAACTGATGAAGCCTCCTTGGATGAGAGGCAAAACATTTTCTAAGAAAAAACAATCCAGTTGCAATCGATGGAATGCCCGAGACTTCATTCATTGGTATGCCATTCATTTGAATAGTCCATGTGACCAGTGACTGTGAGGTGAGTTGATACATGTTAACACAGGGCGCTACAAGAGCTTGTAGAGTATGCATGGGAGTTCAATTTATGGTAACAGCTATATTTTAGTAGCGCTCACCAATTCACCTCCCATACAAAATTAGCTTTAAGCAACAAAGGTGTATGTCATAACTTTGTATTTACAAATTGAAGACAGCACCGAAAGAGTTTATTCAATATTAAATCCAAAGTGTGGTTTAGGTTTGGATTTTCTTTTACAAAGCAAGGTCCTTTGGATAAAACTATGGGCATTTTTAACGTTTGGAAAGCAGTGATAAGTAGCGGCAGCACGACTAATCTGAGCAGTCACCTGTTGTGATGGCATAGAGCAGGGGTGGGCAATTAATTTTTACCGGGGGCCGCATGAGCAACCCGAGCACTGCTGGAGGGCTACATCGACAATATTTCATATACATTTTGCTCAATATTATTTTTGATATACCGAAAAATAAATAATAATAATAATAATAATAATAATAATAATAATAATTTCATTTAACCTAACTTAACTTCATACAAAAGCAGATTGCTTTTGATGGTTTTATTTTTAACACTGTCTTACACAACACTTCCTGATGTATAATACAATGCAAAAATGTCAATTTCTGCACAGGGTCACTTTATCCTGCATGCTCTTTAAATGTCCAACCATCTGTTGTCACACCTGCCAGCTTGTCCCATTTCAGTCCTAACATGTCCAAACACACATTTACCTCTGTGAACAAGTCATCACCTGTGGTTGTCCCTTTAATTGATTGCATGGCTGCCAGCTCCTCCCTGATTTGAAAGTCTGCAGTTATCCCACGTAAGAAGATGAGCAGCTGGGCGGTGTCACGTACACCGCAGCTCTCATCCAAAACCAGCGAAAAACAATCAAAGTGGGCCGTTCTGTTCTTCAGCTGAAGCTCCAAGTTTCCAGCGATGGTCTCAACCCGCCTCGTTACAGTGCGTCGGGAGAGTGACACGTTTTCAAACGCGCCCCTCTTCTCCGAGCATATCAGCGCAACAGTCCAATAAGCACTCCTTAATAAACTCTCCGTCAGAAAACGCCGTACTTTTTCTGGCGATTTTGTGAGAAATGACGAAACTTGTCCTGACGGCTGCATCTCTGGGGGTGTGAAATTTGGCAAAAAGTCCTTGTTGGGTTTGTAGTTTTACCATCAACGCATCAGCCTCCCTTGCGCGCTCTTCATCAGACAGATTCCGCTATTTTTCCTCGTGCTTCGTCAGGTAGTGGCGATTCAAATTATATTCTTTAAACACAGCAACCTGTGTACCACAAATTAAGCACATGGCTTTACCTTTAATTTCTGTAAAGAAATACTTGGCAGTCCATGTCTTGTTGAAAACACGGCATTCGTCATCAACTTTTCTTTTTTTAGCGTGAGCTGACATCTCGGGGGTAACCGGGCATCACTTGTCGCTGTGCACCTTCACTCACAGGTTACACACGGACATACGTCCATAAATAACACTTTTCAAAATAAAAGCAGCACAGTTGTATTGCACGCACGACATAGATGGTTTTTTTTAAATGTATTTTGTAATTTGTGATTGCCGCTGTTCACATTCACTCACAATCACGCACGCGCATACTTCCACACGGAAGTAATACAAATAACGCTTTTCAAAACAAAAGCAGCACCGTTGTATTGCACGCACGACATAGATACTTTTTAAAATGTATTTTGTAATTTATGATTGGCCTCACGCGGGCCGGACAGGGACGCACAAAGGGCCGGATGTGGCCCGCGGGCCGCAGAATGCCCAGGTCTGGCATAGAGACACTCAAGCCGGCGATGAGGGAGCTAAGGATGCTAATGCTAGCAGACCTACCAACTGATTTGAAAGACTTCCAGCCCCAACTTAGCCACGACAGTGCGAGTTAATCAAATCAACTGTTCATTAGGGATGTATACCAAGTACCGGTATGTTTTAGTTCCGGTTTCTAACTGGGTCGGTATTCCGCCTGTAGAGAAAAGCAACACTGTACAAGATTCTGGACTAATGATACTGCTTCCGATATTTCTTTATCCAGTCTTAATTATGACACGGTGTCATATTTGGTTCAGCTGCCGCTGCATGCACATGACAAATCAGCTTGTAATGAATACAAAAAAGAAGCAACACAAGACAAAAATTTGTAACACAACACATCCTCCTCAAAAGTTTCATGTGAACGCCACTTAAAGGGGAACTGCACTTTTTTACATTTAAATTTTGCCTATTGTTCACAATCATTATGACACACGTGACGATGGCCGTATTTTTTTAAATGCATTTGAAATAGTAAATAAATAAGTTAATGAGGTTCTACACTGAAGCTGCTGTTTAGTTTACGTGGTGGCACTTAATTGTTTCTTGCACTTGTGTTACTGTGGTGTTATAACACCTCTACTTGATGCACAGCTTGCTTTTCATGTATTTAATTGTTGCTACCCGAGCAAACAACAGTAAATACCTGCTAACATTTCCAAAATAGTTTTGTTTATATCTTTTTTTCTTCCAAGTTTATGGCATGCAATGCCTTGAAGTTGATAATTCTATTATTTGCTCATAATTAATACAGGCAAAGACAATGGACTATTTAAAAATAAACACATGACATTGTACTGACATGATTTATACATTTTCTTTTTACTATGCAAAGCTTCCATCTGCATCGAATTGCAGTGAATCGCATCATATCGAATAATGTTTTAAAAAGTATTGTTAGTGAATCGTATGGTAACCGCCATTGTGGAGATGCACACCCCTACTGACCATGCAAGAACGTGGCAACTGAGGTACTAAAATCCTGAATGAATTTATAATTTCTGCCAGACAGTCATCTGTAGGTGGATATATCTGCAAGTTACATCTGGTACAAGCTACATGTACCTTTTACTATATGTACCTGCATGGCCTCTCTGCAAGCTCTAGTCTATAGCTGTGACATCTTCATGAGATTGTCTGGCTGTTGTGACCCATCCATCCATCCATTTTCAACCGCTTATTCCCTTCGGGGGTTGCGGGGGGCACTGGAGCCTATCTCAGCTACAATCAGGCGGAAGGCGGGGTACACCCTGGACAAGTCGCCAACTCATGGCAGGGCCAACACAGATAGACAGACAACATTCACACTCACATTCACACACTAGGGCCAATGACCCTTGATGGGAAAAATCAGAATCAGAATCAGAAATACTTTATAAATCCCTGAGGGGAAATTAAGTTTTTCAGCACAATTCCGTTCAAGAGCAGACAAACATTACAGGGAGACAGAACAGGATAGCTGACGGGTCTGCCAACTTCCGGCGCCCCTTACAAAAAAGGTGACAAACAGGTAAACGATGGGGAGGGGGGTGGGATTTTTTTATTTTTTATTTTATTTTTTTCAGCCGAAAAGGCCGAAACACAGGCATTTATTTTATTCTTTTAGTTCTGATCATATCAACCAAAACAAAACAGACAATTATTGAACAATTTATTTCTCCATGTATTACTTCAAAACATGTTTATCAAATCAAATCAACTTTATTTATAAAGCACATTTAAAATTTACCACAGGGGTAGCCAAAGTGCTGCACAATGGGCAGGTTAAAAGATAATACGAGTACAGAGCAAACACAACACAACACAAACAGAACACGATAAAAAATAAATAAATACAATAAATAAAACATAAAAACAGGTTCACAGCAGGTGTATTATGGGGCACCATTGCAGGATGGATATCACTCAGTGTTAAAAGCCATGGAATAAAAGTATGTTTTTAAGAGAGATTTAAAAACAGGCTTGTCTAACACTCAGAGGTAGGTTGTTCCAGAGCTTGGGAGCAGCAGCGGCGAAAGCTCTGTCACCTCTAAGCCTTTATGCCAAATAGTATTAAAATTGTACACAAATAAAGAAAAAGGTCCAAAAAAATAATGCCCTTAGAGAGGAAGATAATCAGGTCTGCCAACATATTCATTTTTAGGGAGTTGGCACCTGTAGGGAAAACACTAGTTGAACAATAAATCTCAGTGGAAAGAATAGGATAAACTGTATTTATCCCACAATGGGGTAATTATTTGATTGCTGTGCAGATTAAAATATTCTGCAAAAAATAAACGTAAATACACATGACAACAAGAGGGAAACATTAAAGAACACAAAAGATATGAAGGACATTAAAAGAGTACAGAGCTGATGCAACCAGCTGCTACTTCATCGGGTTCCATTTGAGATACAGCATCAAAAGTAACACACAACAACAAAAAAGCAATACATAATACATATTCCACACATAATTGCAACATGCATAGACAAAGAACAAAACAAAAACACCATCTCAACACCCACATACACCTTGGTAGCTTCAGCAGTAATCCACGCCGGATACAGGAACTGACCCAACAAAGCTTCCAAGAGAGCCGACTCTGTCCTAGCTTGCCCACCAGCTGCCGAGCCAATATCCGGTGCGCGTGGATGAGCGAGAATCTATCCAGGAAGACCGAAGTGTCCGAATCATGCACATCCAGCCAGGACCCCTTAAAACTCTGCCAGCTCTGCAGCCCCGTCTCTTCCTCCGCATCTCCACTCAACGCGAACGCCGGTGTGGGAGAGAGCCAGCAGCTGGTCTATGATGCAAAACAACCGAGCCATGGTCAAAAGGCTCCCCCGAGGCAGATCCAAAAGTCCTCAAAAAAACACTAAAGAGCAGTGCAGAAGTCACAAAAGTGCCACCCCTCGTGGCGCAGTCCAGAAGGTGCCCGGCCCAAAAAGAAAACAGAGCTCCTGCAACCAGCGCCATCTTGAAACATGTCATGTCATGATGACAAATAATTCATTTTCTACATGTAATCCTCACATAAATTCTATCTCTGAGCTGTCTGTGAATTTATCATTAGATCTACCTAAATCTCTGAGTATTTTACAAAAAATAGAAAAAAAAACAATCTTTAAAGACATCTATGCATCACCTGCAAGTCAAGGCTTTAGCCCAAACCTTATGATTTGGAGCTTTGGCAATGTTCCACAGGAGTATCCAACATTGTGAACATTGGAAAATCCTCACGGGTCCCTTTTTAGCGGGATAAACAGTAGAGAAAATGGATGGATCAATCAATGTTTGTTTGAGATCAAGGGTTATCATCATCTCATCAATCACGCAGAGTGAGATCACACTTAAACTTGGGTTTACTGACCCACTGGGAGACTACACATGTTTTATGACTTGGTGTTGCTTACTCCAACTTTATTGCTATTCCACACTGTTTTTCTCCTCCTCCAGCTTATTGGAGGGTCCGACACATTGAGGTGAGATCACCAGCTTGCAGACTGATTTCACAGAACCCAGCTCAGTCAGCAGTTAGAGTCATGCTCCAGTAAGTAATCCAACGTTAAATCATCTAAAGGGAGAGAAAGCAGACGTAGTTTCCTACGGTTCACAGAGTGCTAGAGAACTGTCCACGTCCGCCGATTGCTTTTTGGTGCGTTGTATGAAAAAGGTGTAATAATTAAACATGTTCGGACTGACCACCTGCTCCAAACAGGCACGCTTCTTGTTGCCCATCTGGTGTTCCTGCCTTTGTTTTTCCTACATGAATTAGACTTAGAATTCCTTTTTATCGTCATTCAAATTTGAACTTTACAGTACAGATAGGAACAACATTTTGTTGCATTAGCTCATGGTAGTGCAGGATAGAAGAGCAATAAGGTGCAGATATACATAAATAGATTACAGTACAGATAAATATATTGCACTTTTGCATATGCATCCACGTTTATGGATGTATGTTATATTGTCTTTATATTCCAGCGAGTTAATCTGTTTTGGGGGGGAATTGAGGGGATTATTATGATGCGTTCAAGAGTCTTATGGCCTGAGGGAAGAAGCTGTTACAGAACCTGGAGGTTCTGCTATGCAGGCTGGAGAACCTCTTTCTAGAGTCTAGCAGTGAAAACAGTCCTTGGTGGGGGTGGGAGGAGTCTCTGGAGATGTTCTGAGCCCAGGTCAGGCAGCGGCTTTTTGCGATCTCCTGGATAGGAGGAAGAGGAGTCCTGATGATCTTTTCCGCTGTCCTCACCACTCTCTGCAGAGACTTCCAGTCTGAGGCACTGCAGGCAGCAATGAAGGTAACTCTGCACCTGCAGTACTTTGGAGTTTCCTTGAGGTCGCAATGTGGAGAATTTACCTGTAAATAGTTTATTTTACGCCCCCCCCCCATGTTTTTTCCCCCCCTTCGGACCGGCACTTTCGTCATGTTGGCATTTCACTTATTTGCGTATGACTCACTCGCTCAGGACTGCTGTTAAATACTTCAAAGTAACCTCGCTACCCAGAGTACCTTGCTGCTCTGACATCACTGAATGCCTATTTTCACAGCTGCGGCTCTCTGTGCCAAGGCGGCCCAATCCTCACTGCTTCGCTCTTCCGCTTTGGTGTGTGTGAGTGTGTGTGTGTGTGTGTGTGTGTGTTTATGTCTAAGGGTCAGGTCCTGTGAATGTGAAGGTGTGTTTGTTGGCACTGTAACAGACAGACTTCACATGCCAAGGTGTTTTAAATGACTGTCATCATAAACTGCTGTTTGTGTATGTTTAAGGGTTACAGCTTGTTTTCCCCTTTTACATCAGAAGTCTTCTTCCTCTGTTTCCTGAAAGGATGGCGATTCTTGAATATGTGTGAGTTGACACGGCGATGTCATTTTTTCCCCCTACCATATAAAGCTTTGATACAGGGATCCTTGGCTGCATCATCTAAGAGTTCAAACTCATTCATGGGCTCCGAATTCCCTCAGAAAAAAGTCATGTCTATCAAGGTCTACTGCCGCTGAATGCACCTAACCACCCTTTGGGGGTAGCATGGTGCCAAAAGACAATTTTCTGATTTCCGAGCATGGAATATTCCATCTGAGGTCCATTGCACAGTTCTCGAACATGCATCACTTAAGTAATTGTGGCAAGCATGTGTGTGCCTCTTTAAATGCGGCCACACTGACTGCAACCATCGTTAGTTTCATGTAAAAATATCACATGCCGCTCGCGTCACTATCGTTGCATGTGCATCTGCTGGGGAACTAAACGGTGGTATGCGCACTTGGATGTACTAATCCAGTGTAAAGTATCTATAAGAGACACTTTAAAGTCATCCCACGCCACATCGCGCTTCAAAGTTTTTTGTAAAGATTTCATAAGCATCCATTCATCCATTTTCTACCGCTTGTCCCTTTGCGGGTCGCTGGTAGTGCTGGAGCCTATCTCAGCTGCATTCGGGCGATGGGCGGTGTACACCCTGGACAAGTCATAGACAACATTCACACTCACATTCACACACTACGACCAATTTTAGTGTTGCCAATCAACGTATCCCCAGGTGCATGTCTTTGGAAGTGGGAGGAAGCCGGAGTACCCATGTTCTACATATTTATTTTTGGCCTAAATAAAGCATTTTCAAGCATACAAATGGCTAAATGAACTCAAAATATCAATACTCCAGTGGTATTGGCCACTCAATGAGACCAAACCAATACGAGCGCACTGTTTTGTATCTTGGACACTGGTTGGCTCAACCTCAGGAAGCATTACTATATTGAAATAAATGAGTCTAAAGGTGACTATGTGGGTGGTATTTCATGTCAAAAGGGCTCTCATAATGTTAAAAAAAACAACAACTTATTTACAAGGTTGTTAACAGTTTTTTTTATAGCTATGAAAATATAAAATGTATTAGGGACAAGCGGTAGAAAATGGATTGATGGATGATGGATTAATAATTCCTATTTAACTGAGAATAATCCGACTGCCAAGAGAGAAACCGGCAAGTGTGGTAATGGACTGCACGCCAGAAGGTGGAATAAGGAAGAGAGGGAGGCCGAAGAAGAAGTGGAGACAGCCAAGGAAGACCTAAGGGATGTGGGTGTCAGCTGGCACGGAGCAAGAAGATTGTGGAGGGGACTCGTCGGAACTCGTCGGAACTCGTAGGAACGGGAGGAACTAAGTCTATGTAAGAGAATAATTTACTAGAGTCACTTGACATTGATAAATGAGGGATTTCTGTTTTCTCTAAGTAGAAAATGGGCTGATGAGCAGGTGACAACAATATGTTTGGAGTTCAACTTAGGTTTGCCTTTGAAAAACTAATGTTGTAGTGCTCTGTCGTCCAAAAGTCTTAGGTCACCACTAAATGCTTTGAGGAAAAACATGTTGTTTTGCATAATCCTGTTTACTACATGTGCCCTACCATTCCGTACCTCCAGGATTTTACAGGCTTTTTTGTGATTGTTGCAGCCAAAAATGTTTTGAGGCTTATTTTCTCTCAAAAACATTGGAGCAACTTAGGATTTCATGAATTTGATTTGTTTCAATGGTTCCTAGTAACCCCCCCAAAGCACATTAATGCAACAGGAATTTGAAAAACAAAATACTGTGTTTATGTTTAACTTATTTTACACCGCACAATTTACAGGGTCATATTATGACTTTTATCTACCTTTAACACTAGAAGTCCCAGCATTTTTCTGTCTACCTAGAAGACCCAGAGAGGGGTCATTTGGCCCGACGCTTTTCCCGAATACACTAATCACTCATTTTGTTATGGTAATGAGGCTGTTAGGGGCAGTTTGTCTAGGTAGACAGAAAAATTATACATGTGGGAAATGCCGAAAGGAGCAATGGCAGTGCCAGGATTGTGAGTGACTGCTCAAATGTATGTCAGTCACGTTTACATGGACATGGTTTTTCATTCTTTGTAAATATGCTTTTTTCTTTGTAAATTTTTTTTTTAAAACTATTTTTGGCACACAAAAATAACAATTGCTTCTGCAACAACCCTCCACACCAAAACTGGGAAAACAGTTGCTTTTTCATTCTTTGTAAATATGTTTTGTTTTGTATTTTTTTTAACAATAAATGTCAGAGTGTTGATCCCTTCATTCTGTTGATCCTTGCAAAAACACACACAACCTACCTCAGAACTAAAGCTTGAGCTGTAAGGTCCCCTCCCCCACACAGGCTCAAGTGGCCCCCTGCCGTGTGCCACTAACAGCCACATTTTCATAACAAAAGGAGTGTCCACAGGGGGGACTAGGGGTCAAATGACCCTCTTGTGTGTTTTCTAGGTAAAAATGTCAATTGACCCTTCTCTGGGACTTCGCGTGTTAAAACACTCCCATTTGGTCTACATAACATGTAATGGTGATTCTTCTATGTTTTACACACCGTTTTAAGCTGCTTTCTGACTCTTCAGGTTGCGCCATTTTGTGGGTGGTCTTATTCACGTTCCTCCACTTTGACAGTGTCTTCTTCTCGTCATCCATGTAGTTTTAAGCACTTCCATATCAAGTCTATAGAAGGGCAGCATTACTTGTTGCGCCCTGGCTCAGTACCTGTACTTTGGACTTTAACATAGAGTACAAGAAGGGAGGGTGGGAGGATGAGGACTGACTATTTGTGCTGATGCGCAAAACTGCAGCTCAATCTATTTCCCATTTTTGTATAACCCTAAAGTAGTGGTCATCAACCTTTTTGAGCCCAAGATCCCTGGTCTCTGCCATGAACTAAGGAAAGATTTAGTACACCACCCCTATCTCTGAGATGAGATGGTTAAAAAGCGGATGAGTCCCGGTTGTTGGACTGTTGACACGACTCCGTAGTATCTTGTCAGACTGATTGTTCTGCATTGCCGACAGTCCATTGATCTTGTTTCCACTGAGGGTTGAATACCGCCAGAGCTGCCCTTTGTCACCATTTCTGTTCATACCTTTTAATGGACACCATTTGGGGGATCCTTTTTGGTAGCTGCATAATTGCTTTTTGCAAATGGTGTGGTCCTGCTAGCTTCATTGGGTTGTGACCTTCAGTTCTCGTTGGATTGGTTTGGTATAGGAATCAGCACCTCCAAGTACGAGTCCATGTTTCTCACCCGTAAAAGGGGTAAGAGCCATGATCACAAGTGGAGGGGTTTAAGTACTTCGGGGTCTTGTTAACGAGTGATGGAACGGTGTATTGGGAAATTAACGGGCGGATTGGTGCCCTGTCTACAGTTATGCAGACTCTGCACCGGTCCGTCATAGTGAAAACGGAACTGAGCCAAAAGATACAGCTCTTAATTTACCAGTAACTCTAAGTGACCTACAGGAAACGGTCGAGTGTACAAGTTTACTCTGGAGTTAGGCTGGGCTCTCCCTTTGAATAAAGGTGAGAATCTCCGTCATCCTAGAGGAACTTAACGTTAAGAGGACCCGGATGAGATGGCTCTGGTATCTGGTCAGGAGGCCTCGGGGAAAACCCAGGACATGTTGGACGGACTATGTCTCCCAACTGGCCATTGGGAATGCCTTGGGAGACCCCGTGAGGAGCTGTGCAACATAGGAAGTCTGGGTTTCTCTGCTGCCTGCCCCCACCACTTGACTGGATAAGCGAAAGACCATCTATGAATGGCTGAATAAGAGATTAATGAAGGCCGAAAAAAAACAGTACTCTCTCTATTTATGTACATTTACGCTCAAAATTGTGCAAACATTCCTTGTTTTTTCCGATTCTTTGTTATTAAAGGTACAAGCATCATATCTATGTTGTTTCCTATTAGTTGGATGGTACATAGTTTCATTCTGTTGGTGCAAAGAACCTTGAGTTAGTCCATAGTGCGACTTAAACCAGTCACCTTTTACCCAGGTCAAGTTCTTACCAGCCAATCAACTGCTTATTTAAAGGGAATACAGGGAATTACACATTTAGAATTCACCTTGTCCATCTGAGCAGAACCGTCATTGTGCTTGATTAGGTCACCACTGCAACATTGAGACACTACATCATTGTGATGGACTGTGAAATGATTACATCACACAGTTGTGTTACAGTTGGTGACAGTCACAAAGCACAATGGTGAGTAGTCATGTCTGCGGTGGCCACTATAGGCGCCAACAAAGTGATACTGTATGACACTCTCTATAGGCCAGCTGTCGCCAAGATGACAGTGGTTAGTGACTTCAGATGGATTTGTTAATTGTATTTTTAGCCACCCTTCCCTCTATTTTACTTGTAAATGTTCCAAATTGTTAGGAGCTTCATCTAAAGGTCAGTTGTGAGGAAATGCGGATTAATACATTTTTTAATCCAGAACGATATTCGGAATATTGTTGCTTTTGTATTAAAAAAAATCCGTACGGAAATGCAGATGCAGATTCGGATGTTTTTTTGTGCATGTAAGATATTGTAGCTTTAGCATGGATGCTAAAATAATGACAAGGAGATGGTTGATCAACAATCATTTAATTAAAATGAACAACCACAGCTGTTTCAGCGTGCACACAAAACAGTTTCTCCCAGAATATCGCCCCCTTTATTGTCCCATGCTCAGTCCACTCATAAATCCCAACATAACGCAATCTACGGATGAGGGCTGTCTTCAACAAATATTCATAGTTGAATCGGATTAGATATACTGTAAAAAAAATGGCAATAGTTGTTCAATATCAACAGTGAAAACAGCGTGAAATAAAAAATAGTTTATCACAGTAGCAAATGCAGTGGATTCCTGCAAACCAAGAAACGGTAGATAACCTAAATGGTTATAATATGTAGAAAACACATGACTTTCCTGTGAAAATGTAAACAATTTTACAATAAATATGGAAATACTGTACATTTCAATTTACAGCATACCTTAGTTGTTTTAGGGGTTTGTGTTAAAGCATTAGCCAGTTAACTTTTGGCTAACAACATTGTGGAGAGGCGGGGCCGGCGAGCGAGCAGCAAGGCAGGGCACGCCGGGGCCCGGTCCAAGATGGCGGCAAGGAGGCGTGGACGGCGAGCGAGCGGCGAGGCGGGGCACGCCGGGAGCGACGCCGCAATCGTGCCCAGGTGTGCGATCCGCGCACCTGGGCACGATCATCCAATCTCCTCTCGCTGAAGAAAAGGGGAGCAGCAGAGAGATGGGGAGAAGGCTGGGAGGAGCCAACGAAAGGCTGACGCGGAGCGAGAGAGGAGGAGAGCCCGAGACGACGAGCGAACGAGCGGAGGAGAGGAGCTGAAAAGCGACCGGGACTGAGGTTTTGTTTGAAAAAATAAAACAAACGTCAAACTGCTCAGAGATGTCTCTATTTGATGGTCCATGGAACCCACAAGACGGCTTGAGTCCGTCACAAACATGTTTTCTTGTACTGTGATGAGGTGGCGACTTGTCCAGGGTGTACCTCACCTTCCGCCCGAATGCAGCTGAGATAGGCTCCAGCACCCCCCGCGACCCCAAAAGGGACAACCAGTAGAAAATGGATGGATGGATGTTTTCTTGTATTTTTGTGTGAAGTCGTTTCAGACATCGAGGCGTTATGTCTATGTTCTACTCAGTGGCCTAATGGGTAGAGTGTCCGCCCTGAGATAAGTAGGTCGTGAGTTCAAACCCCGGCCGAGTGGTACCAAAGACTATAAAAATGGGACCCATTACCTCTCTGCTTGGCACTCAGCAATTGGGTGTTAATCACCAAAAATGATTCCCGGGCGCGGCACCGCTGCTGCCCACTGCTCCCCTCACCTCCCAGGGGGTGAACAAGGGGATGGGTCAAATCCAGAGGACAAATTTCACCACACCTAGTGTGTGTGTGACAATCATTGGTACTTTAACTTTTAACTTCATTGCATATTGCATCGAAACTAACCACACTGCGTGTTTAAGTATGATGGAACTGGTTGCAAGCATCTATTTAACAGATACGGAGCATTTAAGGCTCACTTTTAATAGCGCACATGTTGCAGAAGGCCATGTTGTGAGTGGTCCAGTGAAAGGTTGTACAAATAATTTCAAGGTAAAATCCTCATGTACCGCTCACATGTCTCAGAAACACAGGCATCTTGCAGTTACTACTAGGGGTGACGGTGCAGCACGGTGTCGCTGTTGATAGTGTTCATACTTTACAGTGAGAAGGTTCTGGGTTCGATTCCCGGACTAGGTGTCTTTCAGTGGCGTGCGGTGAGGTTCATGTCAGGTGAGGCACTGACTTCATCACAGTCAGATTTACAAACATATGAACCCTAAAGAGTATCTTATTCACCATTTGATTGGCAGCAGTTAACGGGTTATGTTTAAAAGCTCATTCCAGCATTCTTCCCTGCTTGGCACTCAGCATCAAGGGTTGGAATTGGGGGTTAAATCACCAAAAATGATTCCCAGGCACGGCGCCGCTGCTGCTCACTGCTCCCCTCACCTCCCAGGGGGTGATCAAGGGGATGGGTCAAATGCAGAGGACAAATTTCACCACACCTAGTGTGTGTGAGACAATCATTGGTACTTTAACTTTACACTTACAAACTGTAGCACACAAAAATTAATTAAAAAAACGTTATTATGGTCTTACCTTTACTTATAAGTGCGGGAACAGTGGTGTTCGTGTTGGAAGAGTTGTGAATGAATGAAATATGAAATCCCCGCTGCAGTCTGCAGGTGTACCTAATGTTGTGTCCCTGCGGTCGTTCGCGGCTCCTCCAGCGCGACCATTGTTGTTTTTGCACTTTTTGGCTTCTTGTTAAGTGACTTTTTTTGGGTGGATTCGGTCTTGCACGTGGAGGGTTTGGGTGTGGGCTTTGGTTGGTGTGGCGCTCCCGTCGGGCCGTGCATTTTGCGGCGGAGGTGCTTGGCACCAGGAGGCGGGGTTATGAGACGAGCCTCTCACAGTGCGTCTTCGCAGCAGTTTTATGAATGCTCAGCACAAGAAATACATTACATTACACTGTACATTATATACCTCAGCTAACTAAACTATGGAAATGTATAATATAATTCATACAGCAATACGGTCTCACTGCACAGTAGGCCAGCAGTTAGCCGAGTCATTGCGCACAATCCATGTTGAGGCACAATGCAGTGACGTGCCTCAACTGGCTGCTGATCACCGCACCGTCTCTTCTCAGTATTTGAACGGCAAATGTGAAAATAAAAATAAAAATAATCTAAAACTGGTGAAGTTAAATGGAAAATAACTTTAGTATAATCACTGGATACATATAACAATGTAATAATTTTTTTTTTCTTTTTACATTTTTTTTCTTTCCATGATGGCAGGTGAGGCCGTGCCTCCCCTGCCTCTAGTGACTGCACGCCACTGATGTCTTTGTATGTTGAATTTGCATGTTCTCCCCGTGACTGCGTGGGAACTCTCCAGGTGGTCTGGCTTCCGCTCACCTCCAAAGACATGCACCTGGGTATAGGCTGATTGGCAACACTAAAATTGGCCCTAATTTGTTTTACGGTGAATTCCTGGCAACCAAAGCTGCCAGTATTTTACTGTAAATTATACCGTTTTTTTGGAAACAGGTTAACAATATATCAGTTTTTTTTCATAATAATTTATGGTGGGCAAAAACAGTTATCAACTGTGAAATTAACGGATTCAACATCAACATACTGTAATGTCCTATACATCGTGACTGTATTTTTCACGATGAATTCCTGGCAACCACAGCTGCCGGTATTTTACTCTAAACTGTGCAGATTTTTTTTACAGTGTAGCTTTGGCCAACAGTCAAAGTAAAAGTCATAACAAAGTTTCTGTATGTGAACCAGCAGAAGGGGCACTACCTTTGCAAAAGAAGCTCTACACTTTCCGGGCGAGGCGGTGCATCCAGGCCTGGGCCGTGTCCAGTGTCCAGCAGGTCCACAGTGGGATTGGGCACGGCAAACTTTGTGTCCAACAGAGGTGCATCACGGTAATACCCCATGATTCGACTGCAAGGCTGATAATAGTCCAATCAGACTCCTCCAAATGGAAATGTCAAATCTTCGACTATTTGAAGACAGCCCTACTACGGACTCTCACAACTGTCACAAAATAGAACTCTTCAAGCAGGAACGAACACGAAGGCAGATATTTTTATAAATTCACATATCCTCCACACCGGTGTTAAAAGTCCATCGACAAAAGCAGTTTCTTTCCAACGGTGTTGTTATAGCTCAGAGGTCTTCAACAGGGGTCCGCGCCCCCAAGGGGGTCCACAGAGGTACTGTAGGTGGTCATGAAATATTTGGTTAATTCCTTTTTTTTTTCTTTTTTTTTTTTTACAATATATTGTATATATTTTATACTGTATCACCTGCAATTTTTCCAAAAATGGAAATCCTTTTAAATACACATTAACATTTGCTTATAAATAAACTCAAGCTACAGATGAGCACCGCTCTATTTTCCAGCCAAACAGTAGCGGTGCGATACTGTATTCTTTGAATATATGTTAGTATTGCACAATAAGATTTATAAGAAGGGGGTCCCCACTCCATCGCTCCATCAGTTTGGGGGTCCCTTCCCTGGAAATCTTTAAAGACCACTGTTATAGTTGATTTAAAATGGTCATATTCAGATTTTTTTCTCTACATTTAAAACACTTCCTTGTGGTCTACGTAACATTTAATGGTGGGTCTTTGATCAAAATTTTGCATAGATTATGTTTTACAGACCATCTTCAAGTCGCTTTCTGACAGTCTCTTTAGAATGCCGCTCTAAGCCAAGCCCCCTTCGACTTGTCTCCACCCAGTCAGCAATGTGGTAGTTTTTAGCATTTTCACATCGAGTCTACTGACAGATACAAGTTAAAACTATATGGTACTTTGTATTAAAAATGGCAACAGCGAAGGATTTTATCATGCTTATGCATGTATGAGCCAGTCTTCCCCACAACAAGAAGATTGAGAAAAATAAGGAACTTATTGACAACAACTTTAGACTACAACTGTATATAAATGGCAGACTCGTGCAAAGCTCTTCGGTAAAACCTCTACCATATATGGAGATATTCGCTGACGTAACCAAGGCAAAATACGCCACCAAAGTCTCAAATTTCAAACGGCTCGTTTGGAAAGGGGCAAAATGTGTTTTGTTAATATCTCCGACGCACCTCCATGGTTCGGATTCCAATTTTACGGAGTTGTGGGGATGTAAAATATACACGCTAGGGTTGTACGGTATATCGGTATTAGTATAGTACTGCAATACTAATTAATCATATACGGTACTATACCGCCTAGGAAAAGTACCGGTCCACCCCAGTTTACGAGCAGACGAGCATGTTCGGCAGCGCACAATCACAGACTACTTACAAGCAGACACAGTGGGTGGACAGAAAAAGGAGAACGGACACATTTTGGCTTAAAAACTAACAATAAAGGTGAAGGTATAACACTGAAACGCCCTCAGGAAGAGGTGCTTTAAGATTTGGCTAGCTAGCTAGCAGCTAACATCCATCCGCAGTCCAGTGTTTTAGCTACTTCTAAATCACTAATCCTCAACTCCATGGCGACAAATAAAGTATGTTTCTTACAAGTATCGTCCCTGCAGGACGAGGAATAGCTAAACATGCTTCACTACACACCGTAGCTCACCGGCATCAAAATGTAAACAAATGCCATTGGTGGATCTACACCTAACATCCACTGTAATGATACCAAGTACAGCAGCATATCTAATCGATACTACTATGATTACGTCAATATTTTTTGGCATCACAACATCTTCTTAAATTTAAAATGTATATTTTGTTTATAAACTCAGGAAATTTGTCCCTGGACACATGAGGACTTTGAATATGACAAATGTATAATCCTGCAACTTCTTGGATCGAATTGATACCCAAATATGTGGTATTATCCAAAACTAATGTAAAGTATCAAACAACAGAAGAATAAGTGATTATTACATTTTAACAGAAGTGTAGATAGAACATATTAAAGGCCTACTGAAACCCACTACTACCGACCACGCAGTCTGATAGTTTATATATCAATGATGAAATCTTAACATTGCAACACATGCCAATACGGCCGGGTTAACTTATAAAGTGCAATTTTAAATTTCCCGATAAACTTCCGGTTGAAAACGCCTTTGGAGGATGACGTATGCGCGTGACATAGCCAGGAGAACAGAGGTATGGCTTCCCCATTGAAGCCAATACAAAAAGCTCTGTTTTCATTTAAATGATAAATAAATGATAAATGGGTTGTACTTGTATAGCGCTTTTCTACCTTCAAGGTACTCAAAGCGCTTTGACAGTATTTCCACATTTACCCATTCACACACACATTCACACACTGATGGCGGGAGCTGCCATGCAAGGCGCTAACCAGCAGCCATCAGAGGCAAAGGGTGAAGTGTCTTGCCCAAGGACACAACGGACGTGACTAGGAAGGTAGAAGGTGGGAATAATTCCACAGTATTCTGGACATCTGTGTTGGTGAATCTTTTGCAATTTGTTTAATGAACAATGGAGATTGCAAAGAAGAAAGTTGTAGGTGGGATCGGTGTATTAGCGGCTGGCTGTAGCAACACAACAAGAAGGACTTACTTGGATAGCAGACGCGCCAGCCGATGCTAGCCGCCAACCGCATCTGTGTTGGGGTGAAGTCCTTCGTCGCGCCGTCGATCGCTGGAACGCAGGTGAGCACGGGTGTTGATGAGCAGATGAGGGCTGGCTGGCGTAGGTGGAGCGATAATGTTTTATCATAGCTCTGTGAGGTCCGGTTGCTAAGTTGCTAAGTTAGCCTTCGCGTCGTTAGCAACAGCATTGTTAAGCTTTGCCAGGCTGAGAATTATTAACCGTGTATTTACATGTACATGGTTTAATAGTATTGTTGATCTTCTGTCTATCCTTCCAGTCAGGGATTTATTTATTTTGTTTCTATCTGCATTTGAGACATATGCTTTCATGTTAGCTCAGTAGCTAAAGAGCTTCGTCGATGTATTGTCATGGAGATAAAAGTCACTGTGAATGTCCATTTCGCGTTCTCGACTCTCATTTTCAAGAGGATATAGTATCCGAGGTGGTTTAAAATACAAATCCGTGATCCACAATAGAAAAAGGAGAGAGTGTGGAATCCAATGAGCCAGCTTGTACCTAAGTTACGGTCAGAGCGAAAAAAGATATGTATTTCACTGCATTCTAGTCCGTCACTCTAACGTTCCTCATCCACGAATCTTTCATCCTCGCTCAAATTAATGGGGTAATCGTCGCTTTGTCAGTCCGAATAGCTCTAGCTGCGTTGAAAACAATAGGAAAATATGAGGAAGTGAACAACTGACAACGTCACGCTACTTCCGGTAGGGGCAAGGCTTTTTTTTATCAGAGACCAAAAGTTGCGAACTTTATCGTCGTTGTTCTATACTAAATCCTTTCAGCAAAAATATGGCAATATCGCAAAATGATCAAGTATGACACATAAAATGGATCTGCAATCCCGTTTAAATAAAAAAATGTCATTTCAGTAGGCCTTTAAAAGAGAAAGTAAGCAGATATTAACAGTAAATGAACAAGTAGATTAATAGTTAATTTTCTACCACTTGTCTTTAATAATATTGACAAAATAATAGAATGGAAAATGACAGCTAAATTAGGAGCCTTTTTTTGTTTACTTACTACTAAAAGACAAGTTGTCTCGTATGTTCACTATTTTATCTAAGGACAAACTTGCAATAAGAAACATTTGTTTAATGTACCGTAAGATTTTTTGTTAAAATAAAGCCAATAATGCAATTTTTTGTGGTCCCCTTTATTTAGAAAAGTATCGAAAAGTACCGAAATTATTTTGGTACCGGTACAACACTAATACTAACACACAAAAAACAGGTACGAACAGGTAAAAAAAAATGTTTCCCCCCATCTGGCAACACAAATATTGCTGACAGCTAGTTTAAGTGGCGAAATATTCCCTTCTACCGCTGACGTAGTCTATTTTTCAGTAACTAACAGTTTAAGCATGTCAGAAAAATGTCCTGTTTTCCGAGATGAGCCCACAAAAATGGTCGAGCCAAAGTGAGATATTCAACGAGAATGTTGAATAATGTTGGGAACCAAGCAGCAGTTTGCACACTTGCTTGAAATAATTGTGCACCTTATGATCTTCTAGTGCATGCTAAGTGCGTCCTTCAGGCCAGGCAGCCCTGAAAACAGGGAAAAAAACCGCTAGGTAGTCTGTCATTAGGTCCGTGAGGAAGCAGTCACAGGAAGTCCAAAGTGTTGACTCATAGCTTAGTCAAAAAATGTTTACATGTCTCTGTCCAGAGGTCAATGCCTGTTGTGTGACACTTTCCCCCTCTTTGCTTCGTCTTTCTTTACCTTCATCATCTCTCAGAACCTTCAAACAAAAATAAATCACCTTCACCGGTTTGCAAAAACATCAGGGATGGACACAGAGATTGCTGGAGAAATATGAGAAACCGGGCTGAAAATGGAATGTACAGCCAAGATATCCTTGCATGACTCACCCGGCAGGTCACACCAGGACATTGACAGACAGATCCTGCAAGGAAAACACTCCGAAATAACAAATACCCTTACTAAGTTTTGCAAGTTAGAGGTCCGTCATAGTCACACAGAGCTTCCACGGAGTCGTAAAGAGAAAAGCCAGTCTTGCATGGAGAGGAAGGAGTGCTGATACAAGAGTTCACACACCCTCTGGTCAGCCTTTGATGCAATGGAAGGAAGGATGATTACTTTGCAACAAAAGCCAGGGAAGGAATTACCCGGAAATGTAAAGATAAAGAGGAACTGCAAAATACACATGAACAGGATATTGATTCAAATGAGTTAAAAAATAGGATTTGGTAAAAGCATAATCAACACTGGAGGAGTTTAATTGAGGGTTTTCAGAGTTAATTTGCTTTGCAGCAAAAGTTGCATTGTATTGGGGCTTCTTTGTTTCTGATAACATTGAATCAACCTGTGCTTATTTGGAATTTTTTTCCAACATTTTTAAATGTTCCTCGTACACATAACCGCAAACACAGGATTTCAACAACAAAATGGAAAACAAATACTGTATTGATGTTTTACTTGTTTTATACCACAGAGACCTAAAAGTAGACACTAAAAGCAAAAGCATATATAGAATATATGCTTTATTATATATATTATATAAGCATATGTTAAAGTTAAAAGTTTAAGTACCACTGATAGTCACACACACACTAGGTGTGGTGAAATTACACTCTGCATTTGACCCATCCCCTTGTTCCACCCATACTTGCCAACCTTGAGACCTCTGAATTCGGGAGATGGGGGTTGTTGGGGGCGTGGTTGGGGGGTGGCGTGGTTGCGGGGGGCGCGGTTGGGGGGTGGCGTGGTTGCGGGGGGCGGGGTTGAGGTGCAGGCAGCATACCCCTTGCCCTTCGAGCTTTTCTGGATAAAATGAAATGATTTTTTCCAATCATTTTGGAACTTGCGAGCGTATTTCTTCTTCTTACTCGTCGTCGCCGTGTCTCTTCTTCGTTCTTCTGCTTCATCTCCTTCTTGTTGTGTGTGCAGTTGTGCACTGAGCTCCAAAAGCCGTAGATGTTATTGTAGCGTCCCGGAAGAGTTAGTGCTGTAAGGGATTCTGGGTATTTGTTCTGTTGTGTTTATATTGTGTTACAGTGCAGATGTTCTCCCGAAATGTGTTTGTCATTCTTTTTTTGTGTGGGTTGACAGTGTGGCGCATATTAGTAACAGTGTTAAAGTTGTTTATATGGACACCCTCAGTGTGACATGTATGGCTGTTGACAAAGTATGCCTTGCGTTATCATCAAACCAGTTAAAAGATCCTACGGGGTGGCAGCATTTCTTGACATCTTCGAGTAAAGACTATTGTTAAACCCGTCCACCGCTACATTATTATGTGACTGGGCCGGTACGCTGTTTATATGGAGGAAATGCGGACACCTGGACAGCATGCGGCTGTCAAGGGGTGAAGGTTTCAGGTGGGAGAGGACGTTAAAGGCAGTACCTTTAAGGCACGCCCCCATTATTGTTGTCCGGGTGGAAATCGGGAGAAATTCGGGAGAATTGTTGCCCCGGGAGATTTTCGAGAGGGGCATTGAAATTCGGGAGTCTCCCGGGAAAATCGGGAGGGTTGGCAAGTATGGTTCCACCCCCTGGGAGGTGAGGGGAGCAGTGAGCAGCAGCGGTGGCCGCGCTCGGGAATCATTTTGGTGATTTAACCCCCAATTCCAACCCCTTGATGCTGAGTGCCAAGCAGGGAGGTAATGGGCCGGGGTTTGAACTCACGACCTACCGATGTCAGGGCGGACACTCTAACCGCCTGGGCTATTAAACTAAATTGTTCTAAGGGCCACAGTTTCAGAAAACTGAAGACCGGTGGCCGGACTTTTCACATCACTATTATGAGAACCAACATCCTCTGTAGTGAACATTTTGTTTTTGGGCTATTTCTTTTATTCGAGTTACACATTTCAATCAGTCAAGTATTATTTATATAGCCCTTACTTATGAATGTCTCAAAGGGCTGCACAAACCACAACGACCTCCTCGGATCTAATGCCAATGCAAGGATGTGCATTGGGATGTACAAAGTTCCTCAATACAACAGAAGCGCTCTAGTGTGTTTAGGAATTTTTCTGCAAAAAAAAAAGTATCTACCACATTTTTGAATAGCCCTGGCATACATATACCGAAAATTCTGGACAAAAAGCTGCTACATTTTTCTAACAGTTTGAACACTGTGGCTTATAAAACAGAGCGGCTAACTTATGTTTTTTTCATGGCTGGCGGAGATAATGAAAATAGTTTAAAAAATTAAAAACACTGTGAATGTGTTTTATTGTTTGCGCTATGGTGTATGGTGCTATGGCAGACCTGGGCATTCTGCGGCCCGCGGGCCGCATCCGGCCCTTTGTACGTCCCTGTCCGGCCCGCGTGAGGCCAATTATAAATTACAAAATAAATTTAAAAAAGTATCTATGTCGAGTGTGCAATACAACGGTGCTGCTTTTGTTTTGAAAATCATTATTTGTATTACTTCCGTGTGGACGTATGCGTGTGCGTGATTGTGAGTGAATGTGAACAGCTGCAATTACAAATTACAAAATAAAGTTGAAAAAACATCTATGTCGTGCGCGCAATACAACTGCGCTGCTTTTATTTTGAAAAGTATTATTTATGGGCGTGTGTCCGTGTGTAACCTGCGAGTGAAGGTGCACATGCAGCGACAAGTGATGCACGGTTTACACCCGAGACGCTAAAAAGAGAAAAGTTGATGAAGAATGGCGTGTTTCCAACAAGACATTGGAAAGCAACGTTCCCTCTAAGGTGCGTGCCTGCGCAATTGCGCACTGCTCAAGCGTCTGCTGCGCGCAGCAAATATGCCGCACACCAAATCAAATCCCATCTGAATTCTAAACAAAATAAACACATTTATTCTATGTAATTTTGCAATGCAACTCTGAGTGACAGTGACAACAAGCGGCCCTAACGGTGTTCGTCAACACCGTTCAATTGAACACCGTTCAATTATTGTAACGTCTATCGAGATGCTTCGAGGCCAGGAATTATATCGATCACTTTATTGAGCAAAACTGTTTATATTCGGACATAACCACACCAAAAACATGAGTAAAACAATTGTATCTCGAAAAACTAGTCATTTTCTGCCGTACAAACCAGGCCAAAACCAACTTGTCATCTGTCACCAACACGCATAGCACTAAACCACTGGTGCGTTTATGGCCACACAAAAAGTCGGACAACTCAAACACCACACAAAGTTACACTATGACTCCTCAGTCATACGTGTGCTTATTTTACTGTCATTTATTATGAATGTTTATTTATATTAGTCATGGAATGCTGTTACACACACTATGTTGAAGTATTACTATTATTATTAATTATTATTATTATTATTATTATTTATCTTACGGTATATATAACAAATAATATTGAGCAAAATTTAATTGAAATATTGCCCTCCAGCAGTGCTCGGGTTGCTCATGCGGCCCCCGGTAAAAATTAATTGCCCACCCCTGTGCTATGGTATAGCTCGGTTGGTAGAGTGGCCGTGCCAGCAACTTGAGGGTTCCAGGTTTGATCCCCGCTTCCGCCATCCTAAGTCACTGTTGTTGTGTCCTTGGGCAAAACACTTTACCCACCTGCTCCCAGTGCCACCCACACTGGTTTAAATGTAACTTAGGTATTAAGTTTCACTATGTAAAAGTGCTTTGAGTCACTAGAGAAAAAGCGCTATATAAATATAATTCACTTTACACTTCACAACTTTTGGACGACTTCGTTTACTGCAGGTGCATCAGTGTCCTTGCATTTACTGTTTGAACCGCCCATAGCGTTTCTAATCATTCATATGGATTCTTCATTTCTAACTCCAAGCAACATTTGTAAGTCTTACATTATGACTAAAACTATTCATACTTACTAAACCGTCCCATGTGTGACGTCTGTAGGAGTGTTTTCATGCGTATTTGTACACGCTATCGTAATGTAATGATGCTAGCGTCGTTAGCATTAGCTAATATGCTAACACGTTTACGAGTGTCTGTGTTAGTATTATTAACTTACAATGCCATTCTTTTTGTATTGTTTCAGTTCCACAAATTCCTCAGTAAACTCATCAAGATGTCACCGTGGAGTTTTGTTGAGTCTGTTTAGCTGATTGGAGAGCTAGCTTGCGCAGCTAGTGGGTCCATGACGATGACTTCTGTTTTGTTTGATCAGCCGTTTTACTGCCGTGTTACAGACACCGTTTGGAAACAATTAAGGTATGTAAATAAACATTTACAGAATCTTTCTTTGTAAAAATCTCATTTGGCAATGTATATATCTGCGGTTTGTAGTCTGGTGCAGCTAATATATTGACACATATTTTTTCCTTCTAAAATTTAATGGGTGCTGCTAATATACCGGTGCACTCAATAGTCCGTAAATACGGTACTTAAAGCTCATTGTTCCGTTTTAATGAAGCACTGTATCACTAATAAGAGTAGCACACAATTATAATTACAGAAAGAAACACTACCAAAGGCTTCGTTATTGTCTGCAGTCTTGTCTGTCTTCCACAAGTTGCAGACATTCTTTGTGTATGTTTTACACTTGAAAAGTGTTTGTACATCTTAACATTATTTAAGCTTCAACACATTTACCCCTACAAATTAAGAGCATTTTTTGTAACTCTTGAGAGCAAACTATAGCTGTAGAGATGATGAGAGATTATCATCACACGTCAACATCTCCAACATGTAAAGGCTGCATCTTTGTTAAGTCAGCATTGTAAATGTAAATATGTCTTTCATTGTCTTACCATGGACAAATACAGGTTTATTGAATAAAAACTAGGAAGTAGGGTTGTACGGTATACCGGCATTAGTATAGTACCGCGATACTAATGAATCATATTTGGTACTATACTGCCTCTGAAAATTACCGTCCTGTAGCTCACTGGCGTCAAAATGTAAATAAACGCCATTGGTGGATCTACACCGCACATCCACTGTAATGATACCAAGTACAGGAACGTATGTAGTTGATACTACTGTGATTACGTCGATATTTTTTGGCATCACAACATCTTCTTTTGTTTTAAAAAAATGTATATTATGCTTATAAACTCAGGAAATACGTCGCATGGACACATGAGGACTTTGAATGTGACCAATGTATGATCCTGTAACGACTTGGTATCGGATTGATAACAGAAGAATAAGTGATTATTACATTTTAACAGAAGTGTAGATAGAACATGTTGAAAAAGAAAGTAAGCAGATATTAAGAGTAAATGAACAAGTAGATTAATAATTCATTTTCTACCACTTGTCCCTGATAATTTTGACAAAATAATAGAATGATAAATAAATGACACTATATGTTACTGCATACGTCAGCAGCTAAATTAGGAGCCTTCGTTTGCTTACTTACTACTAAAAGACAAGTTGTCTAGTATGTTCACTATTTTATTTAAGGACAAACTTGCAATAAGAAACATGTTTAATGTACCCTAAGATTTTTTGTTAAAATAAAGCTAATAATGCAATTTTTTGTGTTCCCCTTTAATTAAAAAAGTACCGAAAAGTATTGAAATAATTTTGGTACCGGTACCCAAATATTGGTATCGGGACAACACTACTAGGAAGTGAGGATGACCGGGTGTTGCTAAATGTTTATATACGACATTACCCAGAAGGCTTTGGGCTGTAGACCGGAACAGAAAGTAGGGTTGAGCTACCCAGCAGGCCGCCAAATTTGTTCCATTTAAGCAATAAAGAGTTGATATTTTGTTACACCCTGCTGTTCCTGCGTCGACTACAGAAGAACCAACGTTTTGATCAGACTCTTGACATGCGTGTTTGTCAAAGACAAATTTGATTGGCCAAAATGTTCGGAAAGTTGTGAGGCTTTGCACTGTTTATATATTCTCCCTGACCTTATGTGGGTTATTTCCATTTAGCACCTGTATTTAAGGCACTGTCAGTGTGAATGTGTCAGTCCTGTGAGGGTCCAGGGTGTACCGCATCTCTCACCCTTAACTCAATTTTCACTACAAAAGAATAAGTGGTGTAGAAAATGAACAATTTTTGTTTCATAAAGGGAAGCCTGACTTTTTTTTTTTTATTACATTTGCTCCAAAGCATTTAGCGCCATCTGCTGTCCTAACCCCAAACTAGCATTACCAACCACCAATTAGATTTTATGGCTTCTGCTGCCACCCAACGGCCAGTAGTGCTACTGCAAGTTGGCAGGGTGAAATTACACGTGCAGACACCAGGGGGCATAAGTGAGCTCAGTGTGTGAAAGTAGGCCAGTTTACTGGAATTCCTGTGCAGCAGCCTTGCTTTGCTCTTCATCATTTACTTTAACACAAATATTGACTAATCTTACTTTAGGAATTGAGTTGGACATCCTTATTGGGAAGTTTTCAGGAGGAATCAGCGTTCATCTCAGGATCTATTATGTCACATTAGTAAAAAAAAAAAAAAAAAAAAATTCCGCCGGCCAGATGCTATAATGATCACAAGACGCTGCTTTATTGAGAGACAGCCTGGCAAATATACATCTCATCTTAGGTGGTCTGTGTATCATCTGTTTTGATTTGCCCTCACCTATGTCTTGGTGCAAAGTTCTGCTGTGTTCATGATGTGCAAATAAGGCGCCGACATATTCGGTGCAGTCACACGAGAGGTGCAGTGGGAGGCCAAAGCTGTACTGCACCGCAGATATTTGACTACAAGGTAACTTTGTAGCAGACTTTTGGCAAGACGCTGAGTTTCTCATGCCTTTTTTCCTCTGAAGTGCCCTCATGCGTACATTCTCACTTATATTCCAATGAGAATCTTTAATGGCCCTTCTGGGAAATTCGGCCGCATCTTCACACGCGTGACGCCAAAGCACTCGCAAATCCTGCTGCTCGGACGTAGCGACTGCAGGTGGATGTCGGCGATGAAAAGCGATCTGCAGCACCCGCCGGGTGAGGCCGTAATGACTAAAGCAGGTCAGGTTGGAAAACCACACCCAGCGGGGACAGCAAGGAAGTAAAAGTGGCCCTAATGAGAGAACCAGGTGTGTGTGTGTGTATGTGTGTGTGTGTGTGAGAGATAAAAAGATAATGTCATTGGGTTGATGAGAAGGTCACAAGAACTCATTTACAAAAACATCCTTAAGTTTGACCTCTGATTTGTTTGGATTTCAAAACAATAGGACTTACAGTCGTGGTCGAAAGTTGACATACACTTGTAAAGAACATAATGTCATGGCTGTCTTGAGTTTCCAATAATTTCTACAATTTTTTTGTGATAGAGTGAGTGGAGCACATACTTGTTGGTCACAAAAAACATGACTGAAGTTTGGTTCTTTTATGAATTTATTATGGGTCTACTGAAAATGTGACCAAATCTGCTGAATAAAAAAGAAAGTAAAACAATATAAAAACATTTACATAGAAACTAGTAATTAATGAAAATGAGTAAAATTAACTGTTAAAGGTTAGTACTATTAGTGGACCAGCAGCACGCACAATCATGTGTGCTTACGGACTGTATCCCTTGCAGACTGTATTGATATATATTGATATATAATGTAGGAACCAGAATATTAATAACAGAAAGAAACAACCCTTTTGTGTGAAAGAGTATAAATGGGGGAGGGAGGTTTTTTGGGTTGGTGTACTAATTGTAAGTGTATCTAAAAAACAAACAAACAAAAAAAAAAAAACATACCGATAATAAAAAAACTGATACCGATTATTACCGATATTACATTTTAAAGCATTTATTGGCCAATAATATCGGCAGGCCGATATTATCGGACATCTCTATTTACAATATAACTAAAACTGTTTCTACTTACTAAACCGTCTCGTGTGTGATGTCTGTAGGAGTGTTTTCATATATATATATATATATATATATATATATATATATATATATATATATATATATATATATATATATATATATATATATATATATATATATATATATATACATATATATATATATACATATATATATATATACATATATATATATATATATATATATATATATATATATATATATATATATATATATATATATATATATATATATATATATATATATATATATATATATATATATATATATATATATATACACTACCGTTCAAAAGTTTGGGGTCACCCAAACAATTCTGTGGAATAGCCTTCATTTCTAAGAACAAGAATAGACTGTCGAGTTTCAGATGAAAGTTCTCTTTTTCTGGCCATTTTGAGCGTTTAATTGACCCCGCAAATGTGATGCTCCAGAAACTCAATCTGCTCAAAGGAAGGTCAGTTTTGTAGCTTCTGTAACGAGCTAAACTGTTTTCAGATGTGTGAACATGATTGCACAAGGGTTTTCTAATCATCAATTAGCCTTCTGAGCCAATGAGCAAACACATTGTACCATTAGAACACTGGAGATGGTTGCTGGAAATGGGCCTCTATACACCTATGTAGATATTGCACCAAAAACCAGACATTTGCAGCTAGAATAGTCATTTACCACATTAGCAATGTATAGAGTGTATTTCTTTAAAGTTAAGACTAGTTTAAAGTTATCTTCATTGAAAAGTACAGTGCTTTTTCTCAAAAGATAAGGACATTTCAATGTGACCCCAAATTTTTGAACGGTAGTGTATATATATATAATTTGCCTGAGTGGCTGGACAGGACAAAAAAAAAGAATAATGCAGACACCTTTGTTACTGAATACTTTTTAATATGCTTTAATTACTTGATACTTGTTTAAATTCACGAATGTCCTTTCGGCTGCAATATTGTTCTATTAGGACACTTACTATGTATGCCTAGCTTCTGTGTTAGTGTGTGCTTAGTTGTTGTGTAGCTGCTAGCTCCTGGTAGCCTATAGTGTACCATGTTTACATTTTGTAAAATACTTCACTAAAATAGAAGAAATGACCAACCTTGTGTGTTTATTGGAGGAGATTCAGATGTTAACTGGCATTCTGCGGGATTGTTTGTATCAGAGCTTATATTGGAGATTTTAGATGCAAGCCAAGTGTTACCGTATTTTCCGGACCATAGGGCACACCGGATTATAAGGCGCACTGCCGGTGAATGGTCTATTTTCGATCTTTTTTCAGGGCACATTAAAAGAGTCATATTATTTTTAAAAAAATTCTAAATGTAAAACACTTCCTTGTGGTCTACATAACATGTAATGGTGTTCTTTGGTCAAAATGTTGCATAGATTATGTTTTACAGATCATCTTCAAGCGGCTTTCTGACAGTTGCTTCCGGATGCGCCGTTTTGTGGACGGTCTTATTTAGGTGGCTCACTTTCGACAGCTTCTTCTCCACATCATTTTTGTTGTAGCGGTATACCGTGCAAGGACGGGAGTGGAAGAAGTGTCAAAAGATGAAGCTAGCTGTTTTAATGACATTCAGACTATACTAAAATCAATAACAGAGCAGCATCTCCTCATCCGGAAACAACAACACTGGAAGTGTGTACCGTGAAAAACCGTCCGACCGGAACTCTAATAACTAAAGTTCCTCGAGTGAATAATGAAAACTCACAACACCGGTATGTTTTAGCGCTTTCATGGCGAGTTTACTGACGGATATAAGTAAGAACTTTACACTACTTTATATTAGAAATGGCAACAGCGGAGGACGAATGTCCCACAACAAGAAGATAGAGAAAAAGAAAAAGCTTATCGGTTACGCACGCAATTTTTCAGGATTTATGCAGATCCCAAATCAGCAGGAACCAGAAACGCCAGATAATATGTCTTACCTTATACAGACACCATAATAATACTCGTATGTTTATTGCGCCGACAATCCATCAAACGGTGCGGCTTCATAGCTTACCAAAGTCGTACTAAAACATGTTGATAGATTTTTGAGCGCCGTGTGTAATGTTCTATAAAATAAAATGTTGGTATTGTTTACTTGAGTCATATTGCCATCATAGTGCAACCTACACTTATCTCTTATGTTTGACTGGTCACACTTATCATTACACCATGTACTACATAAAAATTGCTTCGAGGTCGGTAAGCAAATAAGGCGCACTGTCGAGTTTTGAGAAAACATTTTTTCTTAAGTGCGCCTTATAGTCCGGAAAATACGGTATACCGTATTTCCTTGAATAGCCGCAGGGGCGTTAATTAATTTAAAACCTCCTGTCACTCCTGCGTTTACCGGAAACCGGCGGGATGGCCGTGCATGCGGTAATTATTTTAAAACCTCTTCTCACTCCGGCGTTTACCAAAAGGAATCCATAAAATTTAGGCGTGTGTTTTGAGTGTGATGTAACCATACCATCATGAAAAGCACATTTAATTAAAAAAACGTTATTATGGTCTTACCTGTACTTATAAATGGAGTCCATTTGCAGCTCCTTCTGACCAAAAGCATCGATAACTTGTTTATAGAAGTCTTCCTTATTTTCTTTCTTCAGTTTTAAAAGTCTCTGTTTCGATGGAGATATTCCTTTAATTATTACCTCCTGCTTCGATTGAAAGTCCATTTAGAAAACTGTTTCATTTTAGATACCGGTATGTAATCCTCCTTGTTAAAAGTTCAGGCAGAGGAAAAAAAAAAAATCTCTTGCTGCGTGTGTTCACTTCTTCTGCAGTACCGGAAGTCGCAAGAAGGATCACTAGCGCGGCAGCGCCCTCTACCACCAGGAGGCGGGAGTCATTTAATGACTTATACAGTATTTCACACACGCAGCTACGGTATATTAATAAAACATAGCTGCTTACTGTTCTCTTTAGCATATTGTACCGGTATTCAATAGCTTGGACCTTAAATCCTACTGAAAAGCTCTTTATCTTTTTTCCTTTGTGCGATTGTAAACTACTGAAAGCAGCTTCCTCCATTTTGAAAATGAGGACAGATGCGTCACTCGTGACGTAACGAATTTGACCCGGTGGAAGTTCTAGCCATATGCTAAATATTTTGCGAAACGAGTTTGACCCGGCGAAAATTATAGACATGCGATAATAAAATTAATATTTTGCGAAACGAATTTGATCCGGCATCAATAATAAACCGGCGATAAGGCCAAGCATGCGTTAATTATTTTGAGAAACGAGTTTGACCCGGCAGTAATTCTAGACGTGCGAATACTATATTCCCTGCGCCAATTCAAGGAAATACGGTATACTTGATACTTGCACATGTATACTTAATTTTGACATCATCTCTAGATTGCAAGTTTTCAGACAATGTTTTCTTATTGGGAAGTGGCCACTGAGCTTGGTGCGTCATCAGCAGGTTCCAGCTGAGATATAGAGAAACTGGAAAAGTCACAGAGAGGTGCCTTTTTGAGAAAATGCATTGTTCAATTCATGCATCACGCACACAATTTGTGAATTTTGACGTTTAGTAAAAAGTACTGACACTTTGAACAGTTGGACATCAGCATCCAAAAGTTAATTGGAGAGCTCCATTGGCAATTATTTCATAGTTCTGGACCTAAAAATTATGTTTACAGATAAAATGTTCACCAAAACCCCCAATAGGGGTTTTTTTCTAACAAGTTTCAGCACATTTTGGAACACCCACTTTCAGCCCCAAAATGTGGGCGTGCTGATGTCACCTACAGAATACTGGAGGCAACTTCATAATGTATAGTATATGTTTTGGTAGCATTTTCATCCCGAATCACATCATTTCCACACGGAATTTGATGGAATTATCAAATATGTCTGCCAGGTTAAAGTTAAAGTCCCAACGACAGTCACACACTCACGAGGTGTGGTGAAATTATCCTCTGCATTTGACCCATCCCCATGTTCACCCCCTGGGAGGTGAGGGGAGCAGTGAGCAGCAGCGGTGGCCGCGCTCGGGAATCATTTTGGTGATTTAACCCCCAATTCCAACCCTTGATGCTGAGTGCCAAGCAGGGAGGTAACGGGTCCCATTTGTATAGTCTTTTGGTACGACTCGGCCGGGGTTTGAACTCACGACCTTCCATTCTCAGGGCGGACACGCTAACCACAAGGCCGCTGAGCAGTGTTGTTGCAATACAACTAAAGAAGCGGTCAGCCTGCATACAGTTCCAAATGATGGCGATATGAGGAAAGTATGGACCTCTGCTGCCAAAATGGGACGAACCAAGCGAGAGGAATGTAATTTGCAGCGATCATTTGAACTATTTTGACCTTAAAGAGGAAGGGTTTTCAGTTGGAATTTGGATGGAATAATGTTTTAAACTCAAGCCAAAAATCAGGAGCACCCTCGAGGGGAGAAAATTCAGTCAGAACCTGTGGGAAAAAAAGAGCTGAACACACTCTGTAAAACAAGATAAAAAGTTATATTTTGCATCCTCTTCTACTGATGGTTTTCTTCAAGATGCGTGAGGAAAAACAGAAACATGAAAGAGGAGATAGAATAACATAAAAGTTTGGAAATGACGATTCTGTCGGTGACTTGTCCAGGGTGTACCCCGCCTTCCGCCCGAAGCAGCTGAGATAGGCTCCAGCAACCCCCGCGACCCTGAAAGGGACAAGCGGTAGAAAATGGAATGATATTAACCATATCATTTTTTAAATGATCATGGACTGGTGTAATAAAAACATGCAATTAATTGATCAAACTAATAGTTTTATATGTCTTTATCCACACGGTCTATGCGGGGAAATTGGCCTTCAGTTCTGTGTATGACGTCACACCAGGAGGGGACCATGGAAAGGTGTCATGATCTGGCAGCTCTTATCTTCTTGGCCTGGTTCCTGGGTCTCGGGGCGTAACCTGCTGCCCCACACCTGATTCTCATTTTCTTCCAACGACTTAAGCTTTCCAGTCCCTTCACTTGGCGCCAGCAGATTTACTGATGGTTCACCCTTCCAGTCGTGTACATCTCCTCTGCTTTGGCTCCACTCACGCTTCTCGTTACCCGTGGTCCAGTCTAGGCGTTGCGGGGAAGTGTTAATTGTTACTTCCCCACACCTTCTTTGTGCGATTTCTGTTCCTCACACCTTAAAGGGGAACTGCACTTTTTTTAAAATTTTGCCTAACATTCAAAATCCTTATGTTACATATGTATTTATTTTTTAATGCTTTCCAAATGTTAAATAAATGCATTTAAAAGTCAGCTTACAATGGAGCCTATAGAAACAGCTCCATTATTGCCTATAAAGCCCTTACAAAATCATCCAAACACCTCCATTATGGTTTTATATACATGATGTAAGTATATATGTAATGTAATAATGAGCACATTTATACTAGCATGTAATATTTACGTATTTTGCTCATTTTAAGCATTCCTTTCAAAAGAGCATCACAACGTTCACTTTTTTTCCCCAAAAACATCACTTATTATTACTGACTGCAGAAATCATGAGAGCCCACAAACATAATCACTTACTGTACAACGTCTGCTGTCATTAGGATACCGACTGATAGAATCTTGTTATATTCCCGTTTAGATGAAGAATCACTCATAATGCTCGCAAAGAAAAGGGGGGGTGGAACCAAGCGTCTTTTTGTGTCGTTTCGCCATTACCGGGTCTAAATTGGCTGTCAAAGTGCACCAACCTGTCAGAATACGTCCTCAACCTTCTACTATCCAGGTGCGAGGCATGGTTTATGATCTACAAAAATCTTTCACAAGCAAAAAAGCGTGGAAACAGGTTACCACTTGACAATGTAAACATTGGCACACATGATAGTGATCACGGCAGCGCTATAAACAGTTTGTCTGTGTTAGCGCTGATAATAACAATATCACTAAAACTTTGTTAATATTCAAGTCATGAAATGTAAATGGAGTATAGTTGGCAGTTTTTGGATGTTTTTTCAATTGTGCCTCTTAGGAGGAATAGAGGACCTTCCATTGGCCCTGTTGAAAGCTGACTTTTATTTACGTTTATTTACCAGATAGAATGCGTTAAAAAAATACATCCGTCGTCATGTCTTTCATAAGGATTGTGAACGATAGGAAAAATTCCCTTCCAAAATTGCAGTTCCCCTTTCAGTGTGCATCCTTGGTTATTTTTCCTCACTCCTTTTGAGAGCTCTTTTTGTTATTATTCTTATTAACTTTTCTGTTGAGCATAACTAAGCCGTTCCTTCCAAAAGGGTGTTCAAAAGTGAAAAAGAATGCCAAAAGTACAGTTATCTTACAAGTACTCAGAAACAAATTGATATTATGGTAAATGACTACCAGATTTATTTTCAGCAGCAAAAAAAACAAAGAATTTGGTCCTTTTATAGGTCATAATTTATTTTAGTTTCATGCTAAAATGTCACCCAAATATCCCTGACTTTTGTGTGAGTACTTTATTTACGTACCTTGGCCTAACATGGGCTAAGTGTAGGGATGATGTTTGATAAGAAATTATCGAGTTCGAGCCTATTATCGAATCCTCTTATCGAACCGATTCCTTATCAATTCTCTTATCGAGTCCAGATAGGTTGTTGTATATCAATCAATCAATCAATCAATGTTTATTTATATAGCCCTAAATCACAAAAGTCTCAAAGGGCTGCACAAGCCACAACGACATCCTCGGCACAGAGCCCACACAAGGGACGTTGATGTGAATGACTATGAGAAACCTTGGAGGGGACCGCATATGTGGGTAACCCCCCTCTAAGTACAGTCCCTAGTGGATCCACAAAACAGTGAGAGTCCAGTCCATAGTGGGGCCAGCAGGAGACCATCTCGAGCGGAGACAGGTCAGTAGCGCAGAGACGTCCCCAACCGATGCACAGGCGAGCGGTCCACCCCGGGTCCCAACTCTGGACAGTCAGCATCTCATCCATGGTCACCGGAACCGGAATAACCCGGCGAGGGGGCAAAGGAGAAAAGAAAACGGCAGATCAACTGGTCTAAAAAAGGGGGGTCTATTTAAAGACTAGAGTATACAAATGAGTTTTAAGATGGGACTTAAATGCTTCTACTGAGATAGCATCTCTAACTTTTACCGGGAGGGCATTCCATAGTACTGGAGCCCAAACAGAAAACGCTCTATAGCCCGCAGACTTTTTTGGGGCAATGGGAATCACTAATAAGCCGTAGTTCTTTGAACGCCGATTTCTTGCCGGGACATATGGTACAATACAATCAGCAAGATAGGATGGAGCTAGACCGTGTAGTATTTTATACGTAAGTAGTAAAACCTTAAAGTCGCATCTTAAGTGCACAGGAAGCCAGTGCAGGTGAGCCAGTATAGGCGTAATATGATCAAACTTTCTTGTTCCTGTCAAAAGTCTAGTAGCCGCATTTTGTACCAACTGTAATCTTTTAATGCTAGACATAGGGAGACCCGAAAATAATACGTGACAGTAATCGAGACGAGACGTAACGAACGCATGAATAATGATCTCAGCGTCGAAAAAAATATGGAAATATGGAAAAAAATATGGAAATATGGAAAAAAACACACAATATTTGGTTTAACAAAAGCTCGCTTTTATTATATAAGAAAAAAATAAAATCTAATAAATAAATAAATATTGACTGTTACCCCCCTAAAAAAATAAAATAAAATAAATAAATATTGACTGTTGTTACCCAAAGTATATTAAGTGGGATTTTCAGAAAAACAAATATATACAGTAACACAAAAACAACCTGTCTCTGTGATCACTATAAGTGTATAAATAATAATATAGTGTTAAATAAAATCAGTCCCTTGGGCACAAAACTTAAAATAATACAGCTCTCCAAAGAGTGCACTTCTGCTGCTATTTGACATAACTGTTTGTTATGATGCTTTGACCTTTTTGCACTTTATTTCTTTATTGAAAGACAATTCTATGAAGAGAAAAGTTGTTTGCAAATGTGGTTACAATGCTAAAAAATTAAAAGTTAAAGCTAAAAAAAGAAATACACTTTATTGCGTTAAAATCTTTCTTTATAGGGGGAAAGATGTGATGTTATGAGCTAGGGAAAATAACAACTACACTACCCAGCATGCAACGGGAGTGACAAGCATGCGCGGTATATTACACCCTGGATGTTATGAGCTAGGGAAAATAACAACTACACTACCCAGCATGCAACGGGAGTGACAAGCATGCGCAGTATATTACACCCTGGAGCGCGGTCCATTGTTTTTCCTGCTTTCCCTATCTGCGCCTAATGACTGAGCTACGTGACGTCATTTCTTGTGATGTCTCAAGGGGCATTTCTGGTCGGGACGGGATTCTCAAAAAGGGATTCGAGTCCGAGGACTCGGTTCTTTTCTTATCGAACAACCGGGAAAACCGGTTCCGAGTATCATCCCTAGCTAAGTGCACGCACACGTGCATGTGCACACGTCGAGTCACTTAAAACCTACTATCAAAGACCTTATTGTTTCCCTGCTTATCTCTGCTTTTTTTTTTTTTCCACTTCCTGCATCTTACCTACGCTTATCTTTGCCCTCTTTCATCTGAGAAGAGTCCTCAAAGCGTCACACAGAGAGAGCAGCAACAAGGACAGGACACAAAGAGTAAGCTGCCTCTTTATCTGAGGTAGACGCGGGTACACACAGGAGTCTTTGTCGAGAGCTTTCGCCGCGGGGCCTCGGTGATCATGAGAGGCCAACTTGTGGCTTCTTCTGTTTCTTCCTCACACCACCTTAAAGGAGCGCCCGCCTTCCTGGGAATCTCTCAGACATGAGGTTACTACTAAACAAAAGCAAAGGAGTAAGAAGGATTTTCCTCAGCGTCACTCCTCTAAATGTAGTTGCTGTGGTTGTATATGTGCGTTGGCAGAACCTTACGGCTCCACCCAACTCAGGTTCTTTTGCGTTTGCACACATACGGGGAAGGGAGAGCAATGAAGTTTCTTCTCGATTTATAATATGTGTATTTACATTTGTACATGTATAAAAGTGTGCCTTGTTAGCGTAACAGTTAACAAGCTAATCAACTTAAATAACTTAACCGCTCTAAAAAAAAAAAAAAAAAGCTCCCGCAGAACAGTTTCTGTCTTGGTAAATCACACTGCATGTGCTAAATACGTATAGTAACATTTTTCCCCTCCAAGTATTAATAATCAGCATATATATATATATATATATATCATAGATCCCCTTAAAGCAGTGGTGTCAAACGTACAGCCCGAGGGCCGGATCAGGCCCGTCAACAGGTTTTATCCGGCCCGCGGGAGGAGTTTGCAAAGTATAAAAATGTACCTGAAATTTTTGAATTCAATAAACAGCTGTTCTAAAGGTGTCCGCTGGATGCCGCAATAGCAATTATTTGTAGATGATGCTACATAGGTACAAAATAAACCACATGATGTTATATTACATCAGTCGAGGGAAATGATCAATATTTTTATCTTGATGGATTGAAAATCAACACCAATGAGTCGACTGATGAACATTATCACATCATTTATTTAGAAAATATAAATAACGACAAATAAAGAAACAATACTATTAACCGCAACATGTAAGTGCAAAAAACCCCCGACAACATTATGATTTGTGTGCTTGTTCTATTTTTTAATCAAAGAAAACAATCTGAAATGTTCTTTATTTTTAAGTTGTCATGCCGTAATTTTACCAGTCCGGCCCACTTGGGAGTAGATTTTTCTCCATGTGTCCCCCGATATAAAATTAGTTTGCCACCCCTGCCTTAAAGTAATACATTTCAGATTTTTGCACACATTAACTATAACAAGCAAACTATTATAGCTTAGTAAGAAATACAATCATTGTTGTACTTTAATTTCTGGTATTTGCGTTATGTTTAGGAGGAGAGTAGACGGCACAGACAGCAGGGGCATGGTTTTTAAGCTCTATGAGTTTATTATACAGGTATATATATACACAATATACTGTATATATATATAATAACAAAACAATAATGATATAAACAAGAGAATGTAGTGTGACAGAATCCAAGAGTGTGTGTGTGTGAGACTATGTGTGGAGATTAGCTGTTGTGTGTTACCGGGAGTATTGAGCGAGAGGCGGAAGTCCCGGAAGGGAAAGGCAGGCTCGAATGTCCGTGAGGCAAGCAGGAAGTCGGGGGCTAAGCGGGACGTAGAAGGTCCGTGTCCAAGCGGGAGGTCGAGAATCCAAAAGGGGCAGCCAGAGAACCAGAAGGGAACAACAGGGAATCACAGGAGAAGACGAGACGCACAGCTCGTCACATGGAACGAAGGCAGACTGCTGGAAGGACGACAACAAAGACACGGGCCCAATCAAACACGACAGGAGAGAAACATACAGAGAGAGAGAGCAAGGTTGCATAGAGCTTGAAGAGAGCTTACGGCAGTGGCCCCCAACCTTTTTTGCACCACGGACCGGTTAAATGTAGGCATTATTTTCAGGGACTGGCTTTCCACTTGTGCCAGATAAAAATACAGCAAAAAATAAGTGCATGAAAAATACAACTCACTATAACGCTGAATTAGTGGGGGCCCTGGGCTTGTTTCTTTGCAATGAGATGCAGATGGAAATCAGCCTTTGGCTACAATCTGTCACATTTATATTTGATATGTTCATTAATGTGCATTGTATCATGTCACAAAGCTATAACAAATATAACAAATGGCAATTTACTATGAGGAGTTTTATTGTACATCTATAAACAAGCTTATTGGTGTGTCAAGTGGGACAGGCGAAGGTTAAGTCGGAGAAAATGCAGTCGTTTATAAATTATTTAATGTTTCTCTGCAGCCCGGGGGCAAATGCGTCGCGGACCGGTAGTTGGGGACCACTGGCTTACGGTACTCGAACAGCTGATTACGTTCCGGCCCGGAATAGCAGGTTGTGCAGGCTTTTGAAGGCAGGACCTCTGATCAACTTCAGGTGTGCTGATTGCCGGTGATTGACTGCAGCTGCCGGCTGCAGCAGGACTGACACTCGCAGGTGCGCTCATGGAGGCGCAATCAGATGAGATGAGGGCGCATTGGAATGTGCCCCGGCCAATCTTATCCAATCCAATCCAATCCACTTTATTTGTATAGCACATTTAAACAACAAAAATGTTTCCCAAGTGCTGCACAACAATATTAAAAACAATATTCAAATATTATCCTTAGCTCCACCAATGACTGAATAAAAACAAAAAATAAATAAATTAAAGCCAATATAAAAACAATATAACAATAAATATGACTAAAAACGATTTTAAAGGGTAAAACCAATTAAAACAATACATAGAAATTAAAATGTTAAAAACACAGAGGACCACACAACTCATGTAGTGTTAAAAGCCAAAGAATAAAAGTGGGTCTCAAGACGAGACTCAAAACCCTCCACTGTGGAGTTTGAACATGGAGGGGCAGAGTGTTCCAGAGCTTAGGGCCGACCACAGAAAAGGCCCTGTCTCCCCTGGTTTTAAAGGCCTACTGAAACCCACTACTACCGACCACGCAGTCTGATAGTTTATATATCAATGATGAAATCTTAACATTGCAACACATGCCAATACGGCCGGGTTAACTTATAAAGTGCAATTTTAAATTTCCCGGGAAACTTCCGGCTGAAAACGTCTATGTATTATGACGTTTGCGCGTGACGTCGAGGGTTGAAGCGGAAGTATTAGGACACCATTGTATCCCAATACAAACAGCTCTGTTTTCATCGCAAAATTCCACAGTATTCTGGACATCTGTGTTGGTGAATCTTTTGCAATTTGTTCAATTAACAATGGAGACTGCAAAGAAGAAAGCTGTAGGTGGGATCGGTGTATTAGCGGCTGGCTGCAGCAACACAACAAGGAGGACTTTGAGTTGGATAGCAGACGCGCTACCGTGAGTACAGCTTTCCTCACCTTGACTTCCTCCGTCTCCGGGCCGCCGACCGCATCGATGATCGGGTGAAGTCCTTCGTCGCGCCGTCGATCGCTGGAACGCAGGTGAGCACGGGTCGTGATGAGCAAATGAGAGCTGGCGTAGGTGGAGAGCTAATGTTTTTAGCATAGCTCTGTCGAGGTACCGTAGCTAAGTTAGCTTCAATGGCGTCGTTAGCAACAGCATTGCTAGGCTTCGCCAGGCGGTACGGCATTAAAGGCCTACTGAAATGAATTTTTTTTATTTAAACGGGAATAGCAGATCCATTCTATGTGTCATACTTGATCATTTCGCGATATTGACATATTTTTGCTGAAAGGATTTAGTAGAGAAAATCGACGATAAAGTTCGCAACTTTTGCTCGCTGATAAAAAAAGCCTTGCCTGTACCGGAAGTAGCGTGACGTCACAGGAGGTAATATTCCTCACAATTTTCCTTCGTTTACAATGGAGCGAGAGAGATTCGGAGCGACAAAGCGACGATTACCCCATTAATTTGAGCGAGGATGAAAGATTCGTAGATGAGGAACGTTACAGTGAAGGACTAGAGAGGCAGTGATGGACGTATCTTTTTTCGCTCTGACCGTAACTTAGGTACAAGCTGGCTCATTGGATTCCACACTCTCTCCTTTTTCTATTGTGGATCACGGATTTGTATTTCAAACCACCTCGGATACTATATCCTCTTGAAAATGAGAGTCGAGCACGCGAAATGGACATTTAAAGTGACTTTTATGTCCACAACAATACATCGGTGACACACTTAGCTACTGAGCTAACGTGATAGCATCGTTCTCAAATGCAGATAGAAACAAAAGAAATAAACCCCTGACTGGAAGGATAGACAGAAGATCAACAATACTATTAAACCATGTACATGTAACTACACGGTTACATCAACAGCCGTGCTCACCTGCGTTCCAGCGATCGACGGCGCGACGAAGGACACCCATCATCGACGAATCTCTGTAGCATGAGCTAACGTGATAGCATCTGTCTCAAATGCAGATAGAAACAAAATAAATAAATCCCTGACTGGAAGGATAGACAGAAGATCAACAATACTATTAAACCATGTACATGTAACTACACGGTTACAAATTCTCAGCCTGGTAAGGCTTAACAATGCTGTTGCTAACGACGCTAAGGCTAATTTAGCAACTTAGCAACCGGACCTCACAGAACTATGATAAAAACATTAGCGCTCCACCTACACCAGCCAGCCCTCATCTTCCCATCAACAGCCGTGCTCACTTGCGTTCCAGCGATCGACGGCGCGACGAAGGACTTCATCCGTGGGTTTGGCGGCTAGGCGTCTGCTAAGTAAGTAGTCCTTGTTCTGTTGCTGTAAGTATTGTACTTAGCCGCTAATACACCGATCGATCCCACCTACAACGTTCTTCTTTGCAGCCTCCATTGTTCATTAAACAAATTGCAAAAGATTCACCAACACAGATGTCCAGAATACTGTGGAATTTTGTCGAAGAAAACAAGAGGTTTTTGTATCGGGTCCGATGGGGTCCAACCACTTCCGTGGATTTTGTGACGTCACGCGCATAAGTCATATCCAAAGGAGTGTTTCAACCGGAAGTGTGGCGGGAAATTTAAAATTGCACTTTATAAGTTAACCCGGCCGTATTGGCATGTGTTTCAATGTTAAGATTTCATCATTGATATATAAACTATCAGACTGCGTGGTCGGTAGTAGTGGCTTTCAGTAGGCCTTTAACCATGTGGTTACAGGTCCAGAGTTTGGTAGTATTGTTGATCTTCTGTCTATCCTTCCAGTCAGGGGCTTATTTCTTTTGTTTCTATCTGCATTTAAGCACGATGCTATCACGTTAGCTCCGTAGCTAAAGTGCTTCGCCGATGTATTGTCGTGGAGATAAAAGTCACTGTGAATGTCCATTTCACGTTCTCGACTCTCATTTTCAAGAGGATATAGTATCCGAGGTGGTTGAAAATACAAATCCGTGATCCACAATAGAAAAAGGAGAGAGTGTGGAATCCAATGAGCCCTTGTACCTAAGTTACGGTCAGAGCGAAAAAAGATACGTCCTGCACTGCACTCTAGTCCTTCACGCTCACTTTCCTCATCCATAAATCTTTCATCCTCGCTCAAATTAAGGGGGTAATCGTCGCTTTCTCAGTCCGAATCTCTCTCGCTGCTGGTGTAAACAATAGGGAAATGTGAGCAGCACTCCAGCTTGTGACGTCACGCTACTTCCGGTAGGGGCAAGGCTTTTTTTTATATGCAAACTTTATCGTCGTTGTTCTCTACTAAATCCTTTCAGCAAAAATATGGCAATATCGCGAAATAATCAAGTATGACACGTAGAACGGATCTGCTATCCCCGTTTAAATAAAAAAAAAATCATTTCAATAGGCCTTTAAAAGCAAACAGCAAGGTTTTAAAATCAATCCTAAAATGAACAGGGAGCCAGTGCAAACTCTCAAGAATCGGGGTTATACGCTGGCGTTTCCTGGCCCCTGTTAAAAGCCGTGCCCCTGGGGCCGTGACAATTTGAACTTGCTCCGACTTAAGTTTTTGCAGGTCACCCAATAAGTCCTATAGCAATGTTTGGAACACATCTGTTTTTTTTTTGGTTCATCAGCTTCTTGATGGATCAGTTCCGACAAACACTAAATGACACAATGTCATTTTACCTCAATTTGAAAGAGTGCCGTCTGCTCGCTTTAGTGTTTTGGCGTTTGGTTGCCGCTGTTGCCGGGGAGACAGCGGCGCCTCCGCTTTTCTACATTCCTGGCGTCTGTTGTGACAGGAAGTGGCACAGGCGGAATGTGCGGTAGTAGCGATGAGGCAGGGTGTTGTTGGTAGGGCCTCCTCATCCTCATCTTTAATGGCAGCGCTGCTTCTTTAACAAGCTACCTGGAAAGTATGTGCCATGTGAATGAATACTGTGTGCAAAGACACACCGTCGCCATGGAGACGACAAAACGTTGCAGGCTGGAATGAGAGCGGTCCGCCATGATGTAATCAAGGCGTCGGACCTCTGACACTTGACCTGAGCAAACTGGTACCCATCTTTTGGCGATGAGGCCGCATGGATCGCCACCTGGGAAGTCTGTTTGACACTTTGACCCCAGACGCTTGGCGCGCACAAAGCGCGGCTGAGATGTCGCCGCACCAGGTGGAGCTCTGTGAAACGTCAACGTTAGCTTCCTGGGATGAGTCTGAGAGCGTGCACTGGAGCGCTACAGGGGCGTAATTGGGCCGCGGGATTAAGAGCATGGCGCCCTGCACCGTCTGAGGTCAAAGAGTAAGTCCTGGGCTTGCTCAGCCGAGACGGCGATGATTTTTTTTTTTTTTTTTACCAAATGAAGATAAGAAATTGCTCTATGCTAACTTGGAATCCTTATTTAATGCTGTTCATGTTACATGCTTGAATTAGACAGACTTTATTATAAGAGTTGGGCCACATTGGGCAAAAAAAGGGTAGGGGGCTGGGTTAATCATTTTGGTAACACTTTAGTATGGGGTACATATTCACCATTAATTAGTTGCTTATTAAAGTAACAACGACTTAATTTAGTTATTTGGACACTAGGGGAACATATAAGGTTTAGGGTTAGGGTTACTAATAAGCAATAATTCTGAGGTTATTGAGGCGATGATTTTTTTTTTTTTTTTACCAAATGAAGATAAGAAATTGCTCTATGCTAACTTGGAATCCTTATTTAATGCTGTTCATGTTACATGCTTGAATTAGACAGACTTTATTATAAGAGTTGGGCCACATTGGGCAAAAAAAGGGTAGGGGGCTGGGTTAATCATTTTGGTAACACTTTAGTATGGGGAACATATTCACCATTAATTAGTTGCTTATTAAAGTAACAACGACTTAATTTAGAGTTATTTGGACACTAGGGGAACATATAAGGTTTAGGGTTAGGGTTACTAATAAGCAATAATTCTAAGGTTATTGAGGGAAGACTCTTAGTTAATGGCTTCCTGGTTGTATAATAAGGCCATGCAGAATAAGGCATTAATAAGTACTTAATAATGACTAATTAAGAGCCAATATGTTACTAATTTGCATGTCAATAAGCAACTAACTAATGGTGAATATTAGAGATGTCCGATAATTGCTTTTTTTTGCTGATATCCGATATTCCGATTTTGTCCAACTCTTAATTACCGATTCCAATATCAGGTTGAGGTGGGCGGGGTTGAAGTGGGGGCGGGTTTAGTGGTAGCGGGGGGTGTATATTGTAGCATCCCGGAAGAGTTAGTGCTGCAAGGGGTTCTGGGTATTTGTTCTGTTGTGTTTATGTTGTGTTACGGTGCGGATGTTCTCCCGAAATGTGTTTGTCATTGTTGTTTGGTGTGGGTTCACTGTGTGGCGCATATTTGTAACAGTGTTAAAGTTGTTTATACGGTCACCCTCAGTGTGACCTGTATGGCTGTTGATCAAGTATGCCTTGCATTCACTTATGTGTGTGTAAAAGCCGCATATATTATGTGACTGGGCCGGCACGCTGTTTGCACGGAGGAAAAGTGGACGTGACGACAGGTTGTAGAGGACGCTAAAGGCAGTGCCTTTAAGGCACACCCCCAATAATGTTGTATGGGTGGAAATCGGGAGAATGGTTGCCCTGGGAGATTTTCGGGAGGGGCACTGAAATTCGGGATTCTCCCGGGGAAATCGGGAGATTGAAACCGATACGATAATTTACGATATTACGTTTTAAAGCATTTATCAGCCGATAATATCGGCAGGCCCATATTATCGGACATTTCTAGTGAATATGTGTTCCCCATACTAAAGTGTTACCATCATTTTGTAATGCAGTCTGCTGAAAACAATGGAAAGCGCCTGAGGATGTAATTGCCACGAATCACATTTTAAGATATTCAACACTCCAGCGGATTAAGTGGATAGTGCACCTCCCCGGTTTGTCACGTTTCACGTGTCAGGTATACCGTGACGGATGGGGCCATGTGAATCCCCCTCCAACTGCATGTCATTAATTTAGACATGTTACAAATGTATGTCTAATGTAATATGCTGACTTCAGAACTGTAAAAAAAAAAGTTTCATTACCTTGCAGTTACAATTTTAAGTAGTTTTCTTATTTGTTCCAACTTATTGTGCTCTCTCATACCAGGAGAGTCCTCCATATTGATTAATTACCAAACTGCACAACATGATACAGTCGTCCCTCATTTATCGTTGTTAATTGGTCCTGGACCCTATTATGATAAACAAAGTAGGAATCATTAATTATAAATCCAATATTTTCACAGCGAGAGCATAACAAACTGTTGACAACTTTCTAAATACATTTTTCAACATTACGAGAGCCCTCTAGACATCAAATAACACATTTTAATTACCTTTACACTTGTTTAATCAAGTTCTTCTCAAATAGTGGGGCGTGGTGCGATGCCGGGGCGGGGGGATCGCTTATAACCCCGGGAACATGCTTTATCAGTATCATGCAGTATCATGCAGTACCATGCAGTATCATGCTTCAAACGCTTTTTTGAAAAGCTGTGCAATGCAAAATTTACTCATTTAAGCCATTAATCCTGAGTTTTTTTTTTTATTTATATAAAAAAAGCACAAAGTGTTGCATTTAGTTTAGTATTTTCGATATTGTGCTCCTTATGTTAATGTTGCTGATCATTTATTATTACTTGAGTTTTTTTCATTTTATTTTTCTATATCAAATAAAGTAGGTCAAAATATTTCATTGTTTAAGCAACGCTCACCCGACCTTGACACATGCTTTGTAATTCGAATTGATTAGTGTAATTTTGACATGTGTATGGTGCTTTGACATTTTTTTACATAATGTTCACATGGTGCAGTGGGCGTGTTACTTTGTGAGGCACGTGTGTGTTGACTTGTGTTGTTTTTGACCTGTTGCCTTGTTCTTTTTATTCGCACCTTCGGTGAAAAAGTATGTTTGGAATGTTACCTATAAAAGTATGCACTTTATTGACAACTCCAAAAATTGAGGATTTGTCTGTATCAGAAATACTTGAAAGTTCATGAAAATACCAAAATAGATTTATAGTTTGGACACCCATGTGAATAAGGTAGTGATTCTCAAACCGTCTATATCAGGGGTCGGTAACACAAAATGTTGAAAGAGCCATATTGGACCAAAAAAAACAAAAACAAATCTGTCTGGAGCCGCAAAAAATTAAAAGCCATATTACATGTGTCATGAGATATAAATTTAATTAAGAGGACTTAAAGGAAACTAAATTAGCTCAAATATAGCTACAAATTAGGCATAATGATGCAATATGTACATATAGCTAGCCTAAATAGCATGTTAGCATCGATTAGCTTGCAGTCATGCAGTGACCAAATATGTCTGATTAGCACTTCACACAAGTCAATAACATCAACAAAACTCACCTTTGTGCACTCATGTACAAGGTTAAAAGTGTGGTGAACAAAATGAGACAGAAAAAGAGGTGGCATAAAACACGTCCTAGAAAGTCGGAGAAAGTTATGCATGTAAACAGACTATACGGTGAGTTCAAGGACCGCCAAAATAAGTAGGACAAAACGGCGCTCGCCAAATACTTGAATCAGTGAAGCATATTTAATATAAATAGTGTGATTTATGACAATTACGGAGGTTTGTGTCATGTTTGTCCTCCTACAGAAACCATACTAAAACAAAAAAATTGATTTTTTTTCCCCCTCATCTTTTTCCATTCTTCATACATTTTTGAAAAATCTCCAGAGAGCCACTAGGGCGGCGCTAAAGAGCCGCATGCGGCTCTAGAGCCGCGGGTTGCCGACCCCCGGTCTATATAGAGGGTATGGCCAACTCGTTTCCTGAGTTGGCCCCAAACATGGCACCCTGTAGTCACCTGAGGGGCTTTTGACCAATCATTGAAGATATTGTTTGGCCATACTCTCTCTGATTGGTCAAAAGCCGCTCACGTGACTACAGGGCGCCATGTTTGGGACCAACTCTGGAACCGAGTTGGCTATACTCTCGCGATAAACGGCTCTGAACTGTGTGGTACACGTGTTCCATTTAGTGGTATGCCAAATAAGTATTTAATTAAATATTCCAACACAATGTTGCTGTTCAAACTGTGTGTAATATTACAGTGGCCAAATTATTTACTATACTTGTTAAATACAAATCCCAAAACCAGTGAAGTTGGCACGTTGTGTAATTCGTAAATAAAAAGAGAATACAATGATTTGCAAATCCTTTTCAACTTATATTCAATTAAATAGACTGCAAAGACAAGATATCTAATGTTGGAACTGAGAAACATATTTTTTGTTGTTGCAAATAATCATTAGCTTAGAATCTAATGGCTGAACACTTTTACACTTTGCATCAGTCCATCTTAAATGAGCTCGGGCCAAGCAAAGCCGGCTGCGTTTCTGGGTGTTGTTGATAAATGGCTTTTGCTTTGCATAGTAGAGTTTTAACTTGCACTTACAGATGTAGCGGTGACTTGTAGTTACTGACATGGGTTTTCTGAAGTGTTCCTGAGCCCATGTGGTGATATCCTTTACACACTGATGTCGCTTTTTGATGCAGTACCGCTTGAGTGATCGAAGGTTCGTAATATCATCACTTACCTGCAGTGATTTCTCCAGATTCTCTGAACCTTTTGATGATATTACGGACCGTAGATGGTGAAATCCGTAAATTCCTTGCAATAGCTCATTGAGAAATGTTATTCTTAAACTGTTCGACAATTTGCTCACGCATTTGTTCACAAAGTGGTGACGCTCGCCCCATCCTTGTTTGTGAATGACTGATCATTTCATGGAAGCTGCTTTTATACCCAATCGTGGCACCCACCTGCAATGTTCCCTCTAATTGTTCATGTGTCTGAGCAAACACAAAAACTCCCTGAGCATTCAGTGGAGCACATGTGAGCAACATCACACGTGGCAATACCAGCAGCACACCTGTCTCAAACCAATCTTTTATAATAACACTCAAATGAGAGGAGTCATTTTCATGAGATTATTTAGTAATATTAGTGATTTGGCCCACTTGTAATGAAAATAAAATAAATCTTGTTTTTCATAAGCTATGGATTAGTATTGTACAGTATGTCTGGGTGGGGGTCCTGTTTGGAAATCATTTGTACCCCTTTCAGAGATCACATTTAGTTCCCCTTAAACATCCTCATGTTGCACAATGAAATGTAAGCATAGGATGAAGTGTGCATTCCTGTAACTTTCTCTAGTAACAGCAATCCATGATTGATATAAATAAATTAACAATAATAATAAATGACAGTAGAATAAGCACACGTATGACTGAGGAGTCATAGTGTAACTTTGTGTGGTGTTTGAGTTGTCCGACTTTTTGTGTGGCCATAAACGCACCAGTGGCTTAGTGGTATGCGTGTTGGTGACAGATGACAAGTTGGTTTTGGCCTGGTTTGTACGGCAGAAAACGACTAGTTTTTCGAGATAGAAGTCTTTTACTCATGTTTTTGGTGTGGTTATGGCCGAATATAAACAGTTTTGCTCAATAAAGTGATCGATATAATTCCTGTCCTCGAAGCATCTCGATAGACGTTACGATAATTGAACGGTGTTCAATTGAACGGTGTTGACGAACACCGTTAGGGCCGCTTGTTGTCACTGTCACTCAGAGTTGCATTGCAAAATTACACGGAATAAATGTGTTTATTTTGTTTACAAATCAGATGGGATTTGATTTGGTGCACGGCATATATTTGCTGTGCGCAGAGGACGCTTGAGCAGTGCGCAATTGCGCATGCGCGCACCTTAGAGGGAACGTTGCCCACCTGTTCCCGATTAGCCTGTTCACCTGTGGGATGTTCCAAATAAGTGTTTGATGAGCATTCCTCAACTTTGTCAGTCGTTTTTTGTCATTTTAAACATATTCCAAGCATCAAATTCCAAATGAGCTAATATTTGCAAAAAACAACAACGTTTTTCAGTTCGAACATTTGAATATAGGTTGAAAAGGATTTGCAAATCATTGTATTCTGTTTTCATTTACGAGTTTCACAACGTGCCCACTTCACTGGTTTTGGGTTTTGTAAAACCTTTGACTTGTTTTTATTAAATATTTAGGCCTACTAGGCTACTGTATTCGTCATTATGGTGGCACTTGGAGAGCCGAACGTTTTCTGAGGTGGTACTTGGTGAAAAAAACCATTTGAGAACCAATGAATTAAAGCATGTTATGATGCAAAAGTCAAATGGATCCTGATGCTTCCTGATCCTCCCCTTCCCAGCATCTCCTGTGTATTGACCAGCAGGCAACAGTCAAACAAGCACACACCAACGCTTCGACTCACGCGCACACACACACACACGTACGTACACAACAATGTCGCTTCTTGTATTCTTTTGGAGCCATGTTGACGATTCTCGTGACAAAGTGCGAAAGTTGGCGCTGCTCAAACAGCCGCTGGCCAAGGTGAATTAGAATGGTGCCCGATTGAACGGGTGTTTACCTTCCGCGGGACACCAAGATGCGGCACGCTCGTTGTTTTTTTTCCCCTGCGTTTTTTGAGACACATTTTTAGTGTCAGCAAGGTCGACCCTATCCACACAAGCGTGTGTGTACGTGAACACGTAAGTGAGAATATCATATGTGGTTATTTGCAGCCTTCTTGAACAAGCGTGACTACATGAAATCATCCTGTAAGAGAAGGACCTCCCCCTTGCTTTGCTGTTGCCTGGATACCGAACAACTGTTTGCCTAACAGCTCCTATCCTCTTGACGCCGATTGGCTCAAGCGCCATAAAGTTCACTCTCACTACCTGGATGCCAAGTTCACAGCAAATACCAGCCTTTTATCCTGACTGATGGTATGGAAGGCAACTCTACAGTATACCACCCTAATAATCAGAGCGGGGATTCTGAGGATTTAATTCCATGGCGGTTTAGTGATTAGGATCTCAATGTAGTCCAATAAAACTGCAAGGTGCAGACTCAGGACTCACTGCACAATAATAGGCCCACTTACTCAGTGCCCTAGTGGTTAGAGTGTCCGCCCTGAGATCGGTTGGTTGTGAGTTCAAACCCCGGCCGAGTCATACCAAAGACTATAACCCATTACCTTGGTTAAATCACCAAAAATGATTCCCGGGCGCGGCCACCGCTGCTGCCCACTGCTCCCCTCACCTCCCAGGGGGTAAACAAGGGGATGAGTCAAATGCAGAGGACACATTTCACCACACCTTTAACTTTTCCACCAAAAGTTCAGGAACTTTAGGTTCCTGGAACCTCTAGTTCCTGGAACTACAGGTTCCTGTAGAAGTGTGTGTTTGAGTTTATTTGGAAGATGCATGCATACAACATGATGCATCACAATTTCCAGTTTCTCTATTCAACATGTTCGAAAAGGAGTAGGAAGAAGCAGAGCTTATTTAATCCTACCCCGTTTCCTTTACATAGCAGTTGCTGAGACTTTTGTTCACTTGCTGTTGTCAATTTATTCAGAATTTACTCCATAAGTGATGACGCTTAAAAAAAATAATAATAATAATAATTAGTGAAGTCAGTTATATTTCATATGGTGGGATAACTTAGACTTAGACTTAGACTTAGACTTAGACTTCCTTTTTATTGTCATTAAAATTTGAACTTTACAGGACAGATAAGAACGAAATTTCGTTACATAAACTCATGGTAGTGCAGGATAAAAAAGCAATGAGGTGCATGTATGAATAAATAAATATATATAATTACATATATATATAAACTAAATAAATATATATAAATATATATAAATAAATAAATAGATTACTGTACAGATAAATATATTGCACTTTTCCACATGCGTCCACATTTATGGATGTATGTTATATTGTCT
>NC_084731.1:86217017-86274517 GCF_033978785.1 Entelurus aequoreus | reverse complement strand
CACACACACACACACACACACACGCACACACACACATACTTCAAACAAACTCACCTCGCCCGGCAAACATTCCACACCAACAAGCGACCACTTTGAACGTGGCGCCACACGGCCTCTTGGAGTGCTGGGAAGTCTATACGGACATCATCACAACGCTCTCTGCCACTCGGATCACATCTCAAGCGTGAACCTGTCAACCTGCTGTCAAATGGGATGAGGAACTGACACAATATCAATGACTCAATCAAACACCGAATTTAAATCACTTTCTTTACTTTTGTGTTTCCATACAATGGAATCTCGATTTACGGACTTTCATTTTTTGCCAAAACACAACTTTGCAAAGTAGTGTGGTTTCATCAGAATACAATTCCCACAACCACACACCTAAACTGCAAAATACTTCCTATAGCCTTGCTTGTATTCCGTCACGTGACTTCTTCCAGGAAGTGAAAACCAGTGGTGGTCGAACAAGCCAAGATGGTTGTTGTACAGCAATCAGCGCACAAGCTATCTTGAGTACAAAAGAGGCTTAAATCTTCCTGCAAAAAAAGCAGATACAAGGAAAAAAAATCTAACTATACAATGGAATAGATCCCTTTACCCCTTTACTTTATCAAAAAAAGATTTGTCGAGTGATATCAAGGATTACACATCGGTCGCGTTCCCAGACAATTCGAACGTTTGTGCTCTAGACGTCATTCTACACAACAAAACCGATGCAAACTTGGAAAATGCATGGAGGTCTACAAGAGTGGTTCTCCACCTTTTTTCAGTGATGTACCCCCTGTGATTTTTTTTTTTAATTCAAGTACCCCCTAATCAGAGCAAAGCATTTTTGGTTGAAAAAAAGAGATAAAGAAGTAAAATACAGCACTATGTCATCAGTTTCTGATTTATTAAATTATAACAGTGCAAAATATTGCTCATTTGTAGTGGTCTTTCTTGAACTATTTGGAAAAAAAGATAGGTTTTTATTTATAATTATAAAGGATTTTTGAATTGTTGCTATTTTTAGAATACTAAAAAAAATTCTCACGTACCCTTTGGCATACCTTCAAGTACCCCCAGGGGTACGCGTACCCCCATTTGAGAACCACTGGTCTACAACTTCTTTGTGTGTGGCTGGGTCAAAGAAATTGGTATCAAAACTCTCCCGGATAAATATGTATTGTTTTTGCACGGGTTGCATTTCATGATTACTTTCGCATCTACACCCATGTTTGTTGTTGTTGCAGGAGTTTACGAGTGGCATGTTTTTACCGTCTTTATCAAAATATAACTCTAGATGTCATAACGTTGTGTATGTGCTGAAAGATTCATTTTTATGACTGTTGCCTTTGGTAAACGCTTAAAGGGGAAATTTTGGGAACAATTTTGCCTATCCTTCACAATCATTATGAAACGATTGTGACGACGATGGGATTTTTTTCTAATTTATTAAATTATGATTTTTATTCAAAATATTAAATAAACTTAAATAAAAGTCCGTCTAATAATAACAATACATTTAATTTGTAAAGCACTTTACATTTGTCAATCTCAAGTGCTATAGAGTTTAAAAAGATAAAAGAGTAGTTAAAAACACTTAAAACATCTTAAAAAAATGAAATTAGCAGAAGGCTTTCCTAAAAATATGTGTCTTAAGGCTTTTTTTTAAAAGCAGCTGTAGTCTGCGGGGCCTTCAGGTGCTGAGGGAGGGCGGAAGCAGTAGAGAAAACCCTTACAGCAAAGCCAATAGGAGGTTCTCTATTCCACCCATAGAATCCGATAAATAACCATTCGAAAAGCGCCAACTATACTCTATTTACATTTCATGACTTGAATATTAACCAAGTATTAGTGATATTGTTATTATAAGCGCTAACGCACACAAACTATTTATAGCAGCGTGTATGCCTGTGTTTACATCATCGAGTGGTCTGCTGCTTCCTCGCTTCCCTGCTTAGTTTATTGTAGATCATAAATCATGCCTCTCGCCTGGAAAGTAGGGGGTGTGGCGGGGGCGTGGTTGGGGGAGGGGGCGTGGTTGAGAGGGGAGGAGTATATTTACAGCTATAATTCACCAAGTCAAGTATTTCATACATATATATATATATATATATATATATATATATATATATATATATATATATATATATATATATTATATATCTACATCCTAAAAATATGCAAACAAAACTGTGTTTAGATAATTGATACTTTAAACTTGCATAAATAAATCTTAAGGAATATAACATAACTTGGCTTCTGAGAGCTTCAAAATGTAATGAATAAAATGCTAAAGTTGTTGATAAACAAACAATTATTTTAATAATTAAATATGGTCATTTTAAATTAATTACTATGATCATTTCAAATTAATTATTTCAAATATGTTTATTTTAATGTATAGTTCTATGGCTGGATGTTATAAGGACTCAGAAAAAATACAAATAGAAATACAATTCATTTTGATGTTTTTAGCAAAATATAGTAAAAATGTATTTAGTTTTTTTTTTTTTTAAATTAATAAATATATTTATTTTTAGGTAAGATAAACATAATAATACAATTTATCTCTAGTCTGGATGATTTAGTTCTTGTCACCCTGTTGTCCTCCCGTCTCTTCCCCGAGGATGGCTCCATGAGCTGTATGGAATAACGTGATTGGGCAGGCACGCTGTTTATATCATGGGAAAGCGGAAGTGAAAAAAGGCTGTCCTCACTCAGGTCCGCATGGAGCTGGAGGGGGCGTGGCCTCCAGCTCCGGCTGAAAATCGGGAGATTTTCGGGAGAATATTTGTCCCGCTGTAAGTCTTTGCTGTCATCCAGCATTCTGTTCTTGTTTACTTTGTAGCCAGTTCAGATTTAGTTTCGTTCTGCATAGCCATCCCTAAGCTTCAATGCCTTTTCTTAGGGGCACTCACCTTTTGTCTATTTTTGGTTTAATCATTGGATACCCTTTTACCTGCAAGTTGACCGCGCTACATACTCTCCCACGGCACACCAGACTGTATCTCACGGCACACTACCGTGGCACAGTGGTTGAAAAACACTGGTCTAACCCACTAAAGCACTCTCATCTATATAACGCTTTCCGTAATACTGACAGAAAGTCATGAAGTCACCCATTTTCTCCCGAACAGGACGGTGCAACATATGCACAGCAGAAATATTTATGTTGAAATAACCAAAAATATGCTGTCACAAAAAAAGAAAAGCAGTAAACTAAAACAGAAAATTGCAGAAAAAACTGTAGACAACAAAAATAATTAGACAGCATCTCGGGGTCTGGCCACAATGCCTGGTCCACACCACAGACAATATCCTCTCTCTGCAATGTCTTCCATTGTTGTTGTAAAAGAAAAAAGGTGCTCACCTGCGGTCTTTTTTTGGTGCCTATTTCCTGATTGAAGTGTTAAAAATTAAGCATTCAGGTGTTTGGCGAGGTGGGACGTAGATTGGCCAATTAGCTCACGTAGTGTCATTTTGAATGGCAGCGTTTTGAAATTGCAAACATGTCAGATTGTTGTGTCTTATGCAGAGAACCCTCTTCGGTTCGTAAAATGTACCATTTTGAATTGCAAAATGTGTGTTAAGCAGAAAATGTGTTTAGACTTTTGGTGACTTGAGAAGTGGTTTTGCTCTCTGAGCGTCGATTAAAATAATTATGCTAAGGATGTCATTAGAGTGTGTTAGCAATTGGAAAAAACACTGTAATTGGTTCTTGAACAGGGTTCATAAATAGAAACGTTTGTATATTCAAACAAATTTCTCCAAAGGAAACAAAGTAAACATGAATTATAGGTCCCAGCCTCGGAAAAAATTCATATTTTAGTGAAGGTTTGTAGACTTTGAACACAATATAAAGCACTATACAGTACTTTATATCAAACAAACGTAACATGGGGGTGATGGATCAATGAATGAAAAATAGAGTCTCCTGTACCTTGTTGGTTAAACTAATTGGCGGAAGGGAGTAGGAGTGTATTAATATTTATAGTTCCTACATTATATATCAATATAGATCAACACAGTCTGCAGGGATACAGTCCATAAGCACACATGATTGTATTTTTTTTATGACAAAAAAAACAAAAAATAACTTTTTTTAAGGAACTCAAAGCACTTTGACACTATTTCCACATTCACCCATTCACACACACATTCACAACACATTCACACACCCATGGCAGGAGCTGCCATGCAAGGCGCTAACCAGGACCCATCAGGAATAAGGGTGAAGTGTCTTGCTCATGGACACAACAGACGTGAATAGGATGGTAGAAGGTTGGGATTGAACCAGGAACCCTCAGGTTGCTGGCACAGCCACTCTCCCAACAGCGCCACGCCGTCCCCTAATATGATATGAATGATGTGATGATATGATGATGATGGATAGGATGAAGTATGTATAAGATGCATCACTGAAAGGGCATTTTATGACTTTTCTTAATGTAAATACATGCTATAGTATAATTTCATTGTTATAATTGTATTGCAAGTTTTTTGTATCTCTTTAATTTAGGTAGCCAGGGACTGCAGATGGAAATGAGCTACTTAGCTATAATCTGGTGCACAACATATCTGTCTTTGAGCTTAAAGGCCTACTGAAATGTTTTTGTTTTATTTAAACGGGGATAGCAGATCCATTCTATGTGTCATACTTGATAATTTCGCGATATTGCCATATTTTTGCTGAAAGGATTTAGTAGAGAACATCGACGATAAAGTTCGTAACTTTTGGTCGCTGATAAAAAAAGCCTTGCCTGTACCGGAAGTAGCGTGACGTCACAGGTTGAAAGGCTCCTCACATTTCCCCATTGTTTACACCAGCAGCGAGAGCGATTCGGACCGAGAAAGCGACGATTACCCCATTAATTTGAGCGAGGATGAAAGATTCGTGGATGAGGAACGTGAGAGTGAAGGACTAGTGTGCAGTGCAGGACACATCTTTTTTCGCTCTGGCCGTAACTTAGGTACAAGGGCTCATTGGATTCCACACTTTCTCCTTTTTCTATTGTGGATCACGGATTTGTATTTTAAACCACCTAGGATACTATATCCTCTTGAAAATGAGAGTCGAGAACTCGAAATGGACATTCACAGTGACTTTTATCTCCACGACAATACATCGGCGGAGCTCTTTAGCTACGGAGCTAACGTGATAGCATCGGGCTTAGATGCAGATAGAAACAAAATAAATAAACCCCTGACTGGAAGGATAGACAGAAAATCAACAATACTATTAAACCATGGACATGTAACTACACGGTTAATGCTTTCCAGGCTGACGAAGCTTAACAATGCTGTTGCTAACGACGCCATTGAAGCTAACTTAGCAACGGGACCTCACAGAGCTATGCTAAAAACATTAGCTATCCACCTACGCCAGCCCTCATCTGCTCATCAACACCCGTGCTCACCTGCGTTCCAGCGATCGACGGAGCGTCGAAGGACTTCACCCGATCATAGATGCGTTTGGCGGCCCGGAGACGGAGGAAGTCAAGGTGAGGTCGGCGGCTAGCGCGTCTGCTATCCATCTCAAAGTCCTCCTGGTTGTGTTGCTGTAGTCCGCCGCTAATACACCGATCCCACCTACAACTTTCTTCTTTGCAGTCTTCATTGTTCATTAAACAAATTGCAAAAGATTCACTAACACAGATGTCCAGACTACTGTGGAATTTTGAGATGAAAACAGAGCTTTTTGTATTGGATTCAATGGGGTCCGAATACTTCCGTTTCAACGATTGACGTCCCGCGCATACGTCATCATACATAGACGTTTTCAACCGGAAGTTTTGCGGGAAATTTAAAATTGCACTTTATAAGGTAACCCGGCCGTATTGGCATGTGTTGCAATGTTAAGATTTCATCATTGATATATAAACTATCAGACTTTCAGTAGGCCTTTAATGTTTCTGTGCATTGCCCCTTCAAATAAAGACTGAACTAAACTAATGAACACATAGGCCTACTACGCTACTGCATTTTAATGTTGGTCATTATGGTGGTTTGGAGAGCCAAGTGTTTTCTGACTTTGTGAAAAAAGTTTGAGAACCACTGATCTATACCGTTAGTATTATTTCACATGTGCTTTGATTTAAAGGCACGCGCTTTAACAAGAAGCCAACTTGCTTTGCTTCAACAGATCAAATAACTTCAAATGTACGTCACTGGAAGGACTCATCAGTGTGACAAATTCCTTGTCGACACCTCCGTCTTCTCTGACTGTAACCGTCCATCCGGAGACGTGTAATTCGTACACTTTGGCATTAACAGTTCAGCACCTTTAAGTGATTATACCCGTGCGTGCCCTGGCTCTCGGCTCCACCAGTGTCTTCTCCAGCGCAAGAGGCCTGCTGTTTCAGATCATGTACGTGACGCAAGCCGGCTGACGACGAGCAGAAACCTGAGCGCCGATGTGTTCTTGTGGTTCCATTATTATGGGAAACTGGGTTTGAGCCCCAAGATCCACATTGTGCTTGGAGTCGCACTTTTATCATAGTCGGTTATTATGACTCCAATCGCACTGTGCAGACGCATGATTAAGTTTACACTATTGATAGCTCCAGTTGTATTTTATTAAATACAATTTAGGATTTAGATTTATATGAAATTTAAATGGCAGATTATTTTGTTTCCTCTGAGAACCTTTATCTTAAACGTGACCCTTCATGGATTCTGCTTTTCCAGTCTTTAGAACAAAAAATCATATTTGGAGCCTTGATCCTCTTATTGTCAGCAATCAACTTCACCAACATGTTGCATCATTCACACCTTGCATGCACACAAAATGACCTCTGCCAGCACAACAGTCGTTAGGATGGAATCGCCCTTGTTAGCATTACATTATCAATCAATCAATGTTTATTTATATAGCCCTAAATCACAAGTGTCTCAAAGGGCTGTACAAGCCACAACGACATCCTCGGTACAGAGCCCACATACGGGCAAGGAAAAACTCACCCCAGTGGGACGTCGGTGAATGACTATGAGAAACCTTGGAGAGGACCGCATATGTGGGTAACCCCCCCCCCCCCTCTAGGGGAGACCGAAAGTAACGGATGTCGAGTGGGTCTGACATAACATTGTGAAAGTCCAGTCCACAGTGGATCCAACACATCAGCGGGAGTCCAGTCCACAGCAGGGCCAACAGGAAACCATCCCGAGCGGAGACGGGTCAGCAGCGCAGAGATGTCCCCAACCGATGCACAGGCTAGTGGTCCACCCGGGGTCCCGGCTCTGGACAGCCAGCACTTCGTCCATGGCCACCGGACCTATGCAACTCCCCCTCGCAAGGGACAGGGGAGAAGAGGAGAGAAGAAAAGAAACGGCAGATCAACTGGTCTAAAAAAGGGGGGGTCTATTTAAAGGCTAGATTATACAAATGAGTTTTAAGATGGGACTTAAATGCTTCTACTGAGGTAGCATCTCTAACTGTTACCGGGAGGGCATTCCAGAGTACTGGAGCCCGAATAGAAAACGCTCTATAGCCCCCACATTATTGTAGTGTAAAACGACAGCTGTCCAGATGCAAAGAAGAGAGACCTCTGCCAGCACAACAACAGTTGTTAGGATGGAACCATTCTCGTTAGCATTGAAGTGTTGTAGTGTAAAACTATAGCTGTCCGGATGAAAATACTGTAAGTGAGACCTCTGCCTGCACAACAAAGGATGGCGTTACACTTGTTTGCATTGCAGTATTTTAATGTTAAACAACTGCTGTCTGGATGCAAAGAAGATACACCTCTGCCAACACAACAACAGTCGTTAGGATGGAATCGCCCTTGTTAGCATTGCAGTGTTGTAGTGTAAAACGACAGCTGTCCGGATGCAAAGAAGAGGGACCGCTGCCAGCACAACAACAGTTGTTAGGATGGAATCACCCTTGTTAGCATTACAGTATTGTAGTGTAAAACGACAGCTGTCCAGATGCAAAGAAGAGATACCTCTGCCAGCACAACAGCAGTCGTTAGGATGGAATCATTCATGTTAGCATTGCAGTGTTGTAGTGTAAAACTATAGCTGTCTGGATGCAAAGAAGAGAGACCTCTGCCTGCACAACAAAGGATGGCATTACACTTGTTTGCATTGCAGTATTTTAATGTTAAACAACTGCAGTCTGGATGAAAAAAAGATACACCTCTGCCAGTGCAACAACAGTCGTAAGGATGGGATCGCCCTCGTTAGCATTGCAGTATCTTAGTGTAAAACGACAGCTGTCTAGCTACAAAGAAGAGAGACCTCTGCCAGCACAACAACAGTCGTTGGGATGGAATCATTCTCATTAGCATTGCAGTATTGTAGTGTAAATCGACAGCTGTCCAGATGCAAAGAAGAGAGACCTCTGCCATCACAACAATGGTCGTTGAATGGGATCACCCTCGTTAGCGTTGCATTATCGTAGTGTAAAACAACAGCTGTCCAGCTGCAAAGAATAGAGACTTCTGCCAACGCAACAACAGTTGTTAGGATGGAATTAGCATTGTGGAGTAAAATGAAAGCTGTCTAGATGCAAGGAAGAGAGACCTATGCCAGCACAACAACAGTTGTTAGGATGGAATGTCCCTTGTTAGCATTGCAGTATCGTAGTGTAAAACGACAGCTGTCTAGCTGCAAAGAATAGAGACTTCTGCCAACGTAACAACAGTCGTTAGGATGGAATTAGACTTGTTTGCATTGCAGTATTTTAATGTGAAATGACTGCAGTCTGGATGAAAAAAAGGGAGACCTCTGCCATCACAACAATGGTCGTCGGATGGGATCACCCTCGTTAGCGTTGCATTATCGTAGTGTAGTGCAAAGAACAGAGACTTCTGCCAATGCAACAACAGTTGTTGGGATGGAATTAACACTGTAATGTAAAACGACAGCTCCCTAGATGCAAAGAGGAGAGACTTCTGCCAGCACAACAACAGTCGTTAGGATGGAATAACACTTGTTTGCATTGCAGTATTGTAGTGTAAAATGACAGCTGTCTACATGCAAAGAAGAGAGACCTTTGCCAGCACAACAACGGTATGGAATCACCCAATTTAGCATTTTAGTAATGTGGTGTCAAACAAAAGTTGTCCAGATGAACAGTTGGGAGACCTCTGCCAGCACAACAACAGTCATAAGGATGGAATCAGCTTTGTTCTGTTTTTTGTACTACTATTTTCTAATTTATTTCTTTTTTTTCTGTACTTGTCTTTTTATATATATATTTTTTTCTCTCCGAGAGGGACGGACTGTAGAAAATGGATGGATGGATGGACGGCATGTACTGTGATTATTGTTTATTTATTTTTAAAAGGGCAATCCAATCCAATCCACTTTATTTACATAGCACATTTAAACAACAAAAATGTTTCCAAAATGCTGCACAAAAATACTAAAAACAAGATTCAAATACTATCCTTAGCTCCACCAATGACTGAATAAAAACAAAATAAATAAATATAAAAACAATATAAAAATAAATATGATTAAACACGATTTAAAAGGGTAAAACCAATTAAAACAATAAATAGAAGGAAAAAAAATGGTAAAGGACAAGATATTGTATAGTTTTGTTAAATCATTACAACAAAGTGATTCAAATAAAGAAGAAAATGAGAGTGATCTCTGTCAGCACAACAACAGTCGCTAGTATGGAATCCATCTTTTTAGCATTGCAGTGTTGTGGTGCAAAACCGCAGCTGCTATGGTTATGATTTATTTGTTTCAGACTGTTCAGCAAGTTACATTAATGAACCTCACATTTTAACTTTTGCACATTTCAACATATCTGAAAGGGAGTAGGAAGAAGCAAAGCTTATGTCCAAATTCCACACCTTCTCCGTGTATTTTACTGATAGTTCATTCACAACATAAATTTTACGTCAAAAAGTCACACTTGAACTACAGAAAGTACACTTTGTTGAGATTGTGCAGTCGAGACATTGTCCTCCTCTTTTGTTCTCGTACTGCTTGTCTACTTGCTGCTTGGAAAGAATTGAATTACTCATCTTAGACCGCAGCAGAGACACACACACACACACACACACACACACACACACACACACACACACACACACACACACACACACACACACACACACACACACACACACACACGCACACAAAGAAGGACAATAAAAGCTGGATTCTCACAATTACTTGCCATCTTGTTTTAATTAGCGTTAACATGGGAAAATTGCAGAAAAGACAACAGCACTAGAAGAGTTGCATTGAGTACCAACAATAAATCAGGACAAGAACATGTACCCAGTCACATGTCTGACGTCACATGGTGTCTCCTCGTTATGAATAAATTATAAATAATAAATTATAAATCAACTTTTACATGTTGAAATTAAATGTACTTCCTGTATAAATGAAAGGAAAGAGTTAGAATAAAAGTAATGACCGTTTGGTGATAGTCAATAAATGTTATGCATTACTTAAAGGTCTACTGAAATTAATTTTTTTTAATTGAAACGGGGATAGCAGATCCATTCTATGTGTCATACTTGATCATTTCGCGATATTGCCATATTTTTGCTGAAAGGATTTAGTAGAGAACAACGACGATAAAGGTCGCAACTTTTGGTCGCTGATAAAAAAAAAGCCTTGCCTGTACCGGAAGTAGCGTGACGTCACCGGAGGAAGTACTCCTCACATTTTCCCATTGTTTACAATCTAGCGAAAGAGATTCGGACCGAGAAAGCGACGATTACCCCATTAATTTGAGCGAGGATGAAAGATTTGTGGATGAGGAAAGTGAGAGTGAAGGACTACAGTGCAGGACGTATCTTTTTTCGCTCTGACCGTAACTTAGGTACAAGGGTTCATTGGATTCCACATTTTCTCCTTTTTCTATTGTGGATCACGGATTTGTATTTTAAACCACCTCGGATACTATATCCTCTTGAAAATGAGAGTCGAGAACGCGAAATGGACATTCACAGTGACTTTTATCTCCACGACAATACATCGGCGAAGCTCTTTAGCTACTGAGCTAACGTGATAGCATCGGGCTCAAATACAGATAGAAACAAAATAAATAAACCCCTGACTGGAAGGATAGACAGCAGATCAACAATACTATTAAACCATGGACATGTAAATACACGGTTAATAATTTCCAGCTTGGCGAAGCTTAACAATGCTGTTGCTAACGACGACGTTGAAGCTAACTTAGCTTCGGGACGGCGGCGGCGGGCGTTGTAGCTTTCGACGACACCCCGGCCGCCATCAGAGTCGGCAAGAAACATATATTTCCCCAAAGTTACGTACGTGACATGCACATAGCGACATGCACGTACGGGCAAGCGATCAAACATTTTTGGAAGCCAAAGCTGTACTCACGGTAGCGCGTCTGCTATCCACCTCAAAGTCCTCCTGGTTGTGTTGCTGCAGCCAGCACTGATCCCACCTACAGCTTTCTTCTTTGCAGTCTCCATTGTTCATTAAACAAATTGCAAAATATTCACCAACACAGATGTCCAGAATACTGTGGAATTTTGCAATGAAAACAGAGCGTTTTGTATTGGATTCAATGGGTCCGAATACTTCCGTATCAACCATTGACGTCACGCGCATACGTCATCATACATAGACGTTTTCAAAAGGAAGTGTGACGGGAAATTTAAAATTGCACTTTATAAGTTAACCCGGCTGTATTGGCATGTGTTGCAATGTTAAGATTTCATCATTGATATATAAACTATCAGACTGCGTGGTCGGTAGTAGTGGGTTTCAGTAGGCCTTTAATATTACCTAATATTATATATAAACTATACAATTAAAATGCAAAGAAGAGATACCTCTGTCAGCACAACAACAGCTTTTAGGAGCGAGCAACCTTTGTCTGTGTTGCAGTAATGTGGTGGAAAGCGACAGCTGTTAAAGGAAAGCTGCTTTTTTGGGGGGGGGATTTACCCTATCGTTCACAATTCTTATGTGAGATAACACATATGTCTAGAAAGTAAATAAATGCTAGCAAGAGGTGACTAACCAGTAAAACTCCTGAAGTTTTGAATGACAATTATGGAAAAAGCGTGATTGATAACTGCACTTTGATAAACTCACGGACTGACTGGCACCAGCTCGCTAGCTTAAATGCTAACATGAAACAACATACCCCAATCTAAACTTATATAAACAAATTGCTGTCTGAGCAACTAAGATACTCAATTGCACACACTGAACCTACAAGCTGTGCTCTAGAGCAGTGTTTTTCAACCACACTAGTGCATCGTGAAATATTGTTTGGTGTGCCGTGGGAAATTATGTAATTTCACCTAATTGGGTGACATTTTTTTTTTGCAAACCAGTAATTATTGTCTGTGCTGCCAATAGCTCGACAGAGTTACCGTGTAATACTCTTCCATATCAGTAGATGGCAGCAGGTAGCCAATTGCTTTGTGGATGTCGGGAAAATGGTTTGTCGTGATCACAATATGCAGACAACAGCGTAAAGGTAAAAAGGTATTTATTGCTTAAACCAAAAATAAACAAAAGGCATTGAAGCTTAGGGATGGCTAAATAAAACGAAACAAAAACTGAACTGGCTGCAAAGTAAACAAAAACAGAATGCTGGACGACAGCAAAGACTTACAGCGTGTGGAGCAGCAGACGGCGTCCACAAAGTACATCCGTACATGACATGACAATCAACAACAAAATAGGAGCGCAAGACAAGAACTAAAACACTACACACAGGAAAACGACAACAAACTCCAAATAAGTCACTGCGTGATGTGACAGGTCGTGACAGTACACCTACTTTGAGACAAGAGCTATATTGATGCATGCCTGGTTATGGTTTAAATTCATATCCAACAATTGCGAGAACGACTTTGTGACCGGTGCTGCGCTGCCGTCACCTTGTGCTTCGCTAACCGTTCCTGAGTGAGTATATCCGTTCGGCCACCGTGTTCAATGGAGAATTCTGTTCGACAAAATGTACAGGCAACATACATACCCCTTCCCCTTCGAACTGTCCTGGATAAACTGAAATTCTTGATTCCATTCGTTTTGGAACTTACAAGCGTATTTCTTCATCTTACTCGTCGTCGGCGTCGCCGTGGCTGTATCTTCCTCGTTCTTCTGCTTCGTCTCCTTGTTGTGTGCGCAGTTGTGCACTCTCTAAAAGCCGTAGATGTTATAACGTGATTGGGTAGGCACGCTAATTATAAGAAAGCGGACGTGAGAACAGGCTGTCGACTTGTCACTCAGGTCCGCATGGAAATCGGGAGATTTTCGGGAGAATATTTGTCCCGGGAGGTTTTCGGGAGAGACGCTGAAATTCGGGAGTCTCCCGGAAAATTCGGGAGGGTTGGCAAGTATGCATGTTAAAAGAGAAAGTAAGTATATATTAACAGTAAATGAAAGTAGATTCATAATTCATTTTCTACCACTTGTCCTTAATAATGTTGACAAAATAATAGAATGATAAATGACACAATATGTTACTGCATATGTCAGCAGACTAATTAGGAGCCTTTGTTTGTTTACTTACTACTAAAAGACAAGTTGTGTTCACTATTTTATTTAAGGACAAACTTGCAATAAGAAACATATGTTTAATGTACGCACTATAAGGCGCACTGGATTATAAGGCGCACTTTCAATGAATGGCATATTTCAAAACTTTGTTCACGTATAAGGCGCACCGGATTATAAGGCGCACCTATGCATCCATTAGATGGAGCTGCGCTAAAGGGAATGTAAACAAAACAGTCAGATAGGTCAGTCAAACTTTATTAATATATTACAAACCAGCGTTCTAACAACTCTGTTCACTCCCAAAATGAATAAACAGCTGATTTACTCGTGTTACGGTAAATCAAACGTGCAATCACAAAATAGTAACACTCAAACTAGTGCAGAGCAATAACAATATCAATAACTCAACGTTGCTCAAACGTTAATGTCACACAACAAAACACGAAATAAACATGTAAAGCTCACTTTCTGAAGTTATTCCTCATCCACAAATCCCTCTGTCACGACCAGAACAGGACTCTGAACACAGATGCAGGATTTTAAGACAATATATTTATTTGGACAAGGGAAGGGGTCCAAAACAGGAGAAACAAACAGGCTATAAAAAACACAACTGACCTGAGCTCTAAACTAACAAAAATATCAATTACTCAAAAACGCTCCGTCTACGGAGGGAAAAAGGGGCTATGAATAAAAAAACTACTAAGTATAACAAAAGCTGCTCCAACAGAGGTGATGCTAGGAAGCTATTCTTACCTGAGAAAACTTACAAATCAAAATACTCCCGTGGATCCAAAAAAGGTACAAGAAACGTGGCTGTGGCTGTGGACAATTATTAGTTTATTAGTTTATTAAGGATCCCCATTAGTCTACACCGCAGTGGAGACTATTCTTCCTGGGGTCCAGACAAAAAACATCACACAATCACAAAACAAAAGATTAAAATGCAGTACAACATGATCAAATAATAAAATGTTGTAATACAAAAATAGCAACAACAAAGAACCAAAAAAATAATAATAACTTCGAGTTTACATAATATTGTTCATACCAAAGATAAAAAGAGCAATATAAAAATAGATATATATATATTTTTGCAAAATAAAAATAAAACAAAGAACCAATGGCCTAAAATATATACATTAGTGTACCAAAGACAAACAGTAAGTGACGAAAAAAGTTCCATCCACCATTTTCTACTGCTTGTCCCATAATCAATAAAATAGACAATGCTATGGCAAGGGACCGCTGGAGGTACGCACACGAAGTAACTAGACACCCTGGCACAAGACAAGAGGAGGACGAGACATTTATACACATGAGGGAGTGTGACACAGGTGGACACAATCAGGCAATCAGGAGAGACATCAGACCAGTGAAACAGGAGGAAGAGCAAGTGACCTGAAACGAGAGGGAGAGTTAACCTTTCAAAATAAAACAGGAAATGACAAGACAATGTGACACCAGACGAAACCCAGACAGGACTTCACCCAGGTGTGACACCCTCGAATTCTTCTTCTTCAGTGTCCGAATTAAATAGTTGGGCGAGTACGGCATCCAAAATGCCCGGCTCCGTCTCGTCGAAGTCATTAATGGAGTCAATGTTGCTGCTGTTGTCTAGCAGTTCAGTGACAATTCCTGCCTTCCTGAAAGCTCGGACCACAGTTCAGACTGATATATCAGCCCAGGCATTTACGATCCACTGGCAGATAGTGGCGTATGTCGTCCGACTCTGTCTCCCTGTCTTGGTGAACGTGTGTTCGCCTTCTGTCATCCACTGTTCCCACGCAGTTCGCAGTCTAGCTTTGAATTCCCTGTTGACACCAATATCCAGCGGCTAGAGTTCTTTTGTCAATCCACCCGGCTGCTCTATTCCCATGTTCTACTGCGTGACTGATTGCCTTGAGTTTGAACTCTGCGTCGTAAGCGTGTCTCTTAGTAGCAGCCATTTTGGGGTCTTTACAGAAACACACAAATGGAAATGAAACGTCATATCCCAGCATACACCGCGCGCTTCTTCTTCTACGGGGGCGGCTGCTTACCGTAGAAGAAGAAGCGCTTCTTCTTCTACAGGGAAAAAGCAGTTGGCGGCTGTTTACCGTAGTTGCGAGACCTAAACTTTATGAAAATGAAGTTTAGGTTTGATGTGGCTCAATATTGGTCCATATATAAGGCGCACCAGATTATAAGGCGCATTGTCAGCTTTTGAGAACATTTTTGGTTTTTAGGTGCGCCTTATAGTGCGTAAAATACGGTACTCTAAGATTTTTTGTTAAAATAAAGCCAATAATGCAATTTTTTGTGGTCCCCTTTATTTATAAAAGTACCGAAAAGTATCGAAATAATTTTGGTACCGGTAACAAAATATTGGTATCGGGACAACACTAATATATATATATATATATATATATATATATATATATATATATATATATATATATATATATACACTACCATTCAAAAGTTTGGGGTCACATTGAAATGTCCTTATTTTTGAAGGAAAAGAACTGTACTTTTCAATGAAGATAACTTTAAACTAGTCTTAACTTTAAAGAAATACACTCTATACATTGCTAATGTGGTAAATGACTATTCTAGCTGCAAATGTCTGGCTTTTGGTGCAATATCTACATAGGTGTATAGAGGCCCATTTCCAGCAACTATCACTCCAGTGTTCTAATGGTACAATGTGCTTGCTCATTGGCTCAGAAGGCTAATTGATGATTAGAAAACCCTTGTGCAATCATGTTCACACATCTGAAAACAGTTTAGCTCGTTACAGAAGCTACATAACTGACCTTCCTTTGAGCAGATTGAGTTTCTGGAGCATCACATTTGTGGGGTCAATTAAACGCTCAAAATGGCCAGAAAAAGAGAACTTTCTTCTGAAACTCGACAGTCTATTCTTGTTCTTAGAAATGAAGGCTATTCCGCAAAATTGTTTGGGTGACCCCAAACTTTTGAACGGTAGTGTATATATATATATATAATGTAGTACCAGGCACATTCAGAAAACATGTAATTTACGTACTTTGCTCATTTTAGGCATTACCAGAACATTTTGGTGGCACATTGATTTCCCAGAGTGCATCACAACGTTCGCTATTTCCTTTAGAACAACAACACTTCTACTCATGGCAAACTTCTCTTACTTTGGGACAAAAGGTGATCCTGAATATAAGTGATACGCATATCATGCCTTAGTGAAACACTTAGAGTTATGTACTGTAGCAGTATTACTCAAACATAATAAAACAATCACTTACTGTACAATGTTTGAACAATATCCTGTGTTGTTGAGACGACCGGGTCGCATCGTGGTGCGAGGTGTTCTCCCAGGGATGCAGACGGGCTCGGACACAGCTTGCAGGTAGGAAAAATGATTTATTTAAGTCATACTCAGACAGAAAAAAACAAAAACGACTAGCATGGGAGCTAGCAAGCAAAAATAATCTAGCATGAGAGCTAGCAGGAAGCAAAGTGGTCGTCAGCTGTTGCATGAGAACAAACTAGGAAGCCAGGCAGAGTGCTGCCCGGGCGAAGACTAAATAGCCCTCTGATTAGCGCTCGGGCAACAGGTGCGCGTCCCGAAACGCTAACCAGAGGCAGGTGAGCAAAATCTGCCGTCATGGCAACAGAAACAAAACACACGTGACACTAAACTGTAAACAAACTGTGATCCGAGCAGCGGATCCTAACAGTACCCCCCCCCTAAAAGGACAGATTCCAGATGTCCCTTGAAAACAAAAAAAACAACTGGAACCCCAAAAAAAAAGCAATAGTTCACGAGTCAAGGGCGGGCGGGGGGGTGACTTGGTGGTGGGTCGCCAGGCCACGTGTCCCCGAATCCACCGGGGAAGGGTCAGGTGGCGGCGGCGAATGGAACGCCGCCACCGCTGGCGAGGCGGGCGAGGCGGGCGACCACGGTAAGGCCACATTCGTGGCCGCCGAGAAGGTGGGCGTGAGTGGCGCCAGAATTTCAGCAGCCTCTGAGTCCTCGAGGGCTGCATGCGGGGACCTGCTTTCCGCTTGCGCCGCCGGACCACTCGAGGTCGCTGAGATGTCGCTGTCGTGGCAGCCAGAGTCGCTGTCATGGCAGCAGGAGTCGCTGTCGTGGCAGCAGGAGTCGCTGTCGTGGCAGCAGGAGTCGCTGTCGTGGCAGCAGGAGTCGCTGTCGTGGCAGGAGGAGTCGCTGTCGTGGCAGCCGGAGTCGCTGTCGTGGCAGCCGGAGTCGCTGTCGTGGCAGCCGGAGTCGCTGTCGTGGCAGCCGGTGCTGGTGCGAGAACCAGTCGTGGTGCAGGTACTGGTGCGAGAACCAGTCGTGGTGCAGGTACTGGTGCGAGAACCAGTCGTGGTGCAGGTACTGGTGCGAGAACCAGTCGTGGTGCAGGTACTGGTGCGAGAACCAGTCGTGGTGCAGGTACTGGTGCGAGAACCAGTCGTGGTGCAGGTACTGGTGCGAGAACCAGTCGCGGTGCAGGTACTGGTGCGAGAACCAGTCGTGGTGCAGGTACTGGTGCGGGGACCAGTCGTGGTGCAGGTACTGGTGCGGGGACCAGTCGTGGTGCAGGTACTGGTGCGGGGACCAGTCGTGGTGCAGGTACTGGTGTGGGGACCAGCCGAGGTGCAGGTACTGGTGTGGGAACCAGCCGAGGTGCAGGTACTGGTGTGAGAACCAGTCGAGGTGCAGGTGGCCTAGCTGGCGGTTGCGGCTTAGCAGGCCGAAAAACCGGTGGTGGCGGCCGGGCAGGAGGTTGTGGCTTAGCCCGCCGAAGGACAGGTGGCGGTGGCCGAGCAGGAGGTTGCGGCTTAGCACGCCATTGTGCCACCCCACTCGCACAGCTCCCAGTACTAGCCCCCCCTCAAAAAGCGGATCCCAGACGCGCTCCTTGCGGATTGGAACCGTCTTCAAGGGTGGGTGGAGGGAGGTCGGGGGGAGGGCTGAATCCTCTCCTCTAAATTGTCCAAACTGTCTACTGTCACCCCACACTTGAGACTGGGACTGACTAGACTTAGTCCTTAAAAAAATGTCCTGATAATGATTAATCGCAGAGTTAAGGTTACTTGAAAATGGCTGGCAGGAAGAATTGACATGATGTCTAAAAAAGTCTTTGTCTATGACGTCATCCAAAGTGGGCGGGATGACGTCATCCGTGTGGGACTCTAGCTGACTGACAGCCCAATCGGTGAAATGTTTGGCAAAGTGGTCAATTGGGTTGCCAAACATTTGAGGAGGGGAATCTTGGGCTGAATATTGCTTACTGTGTACCGGTGGAGGAGTCTGTGGGAGTGGCGCGTCTTTGCAGCGAAGTGAAGACCTCTTTGGTGGCTTCCGTCTTCGCTGACGCGTCCGGTGGTGCGGAGGTGTGGCGATGTCCTCGGGTCAAACGGAGTGGATTGGGACCAACCTTCCGTTAGGACCCCATATCAGGTCCTGGCGCTCCGAAGGGGAATAGCGGAGAGTCTCCGCCTCCATTGCTCGCAACACCATCCACGCACCTTCGTCCCTCTCCTCCGACGTGCTCGTTGCGGGAGAACTTCTTGCTGGCTTCCTACTGAGACGACCGGGTCGCATCGTGGTGCGAGGTGTTCTCCCAGGGATGCAGACGGGCTCGGACACAGCTTGCAGGTAGGAAAAATGATTTATTTAAGTCATACTCAGACAGAAAAAAACAAAAACGACTAGCATGGGAGCTAGCAAGCAAAAATAATCTAGCATGAGAGCTAGCAGGAAGCAAAGTGGTCGTCAGCTGTTGCATGAGAACAAACTAGGAAGCCAGGCAGAGTGCTGCCCGGGCGAAGACTAAATAGCCCTCTGATTAGCGCTCGGGCAACAGGTGCGCGTCCCGAAACGCTAACCAGAGGCAGGTGAGCAAAATCTGCCGTCATGGCAACAGAAACAAAACACACGTGACACTAAACTGTAAACAAACTGTGATCCGAGCAGCGGATCCTAACAGTTGTGGTATTTCAATTAACTGGAATCCAGTCCGCTGTGGGGCCCTATTGTAGTGAATCACACCTGAGACATCATAAATTAATCAAATCTTTATAGGACACGTGAAAGTAAACAATGTGATAAAGAACATTTTACATCAATCAATCTAGGGATCTAGATATCTGGTCAGGACACTCCTCACTCTTTTGCCTTCACCTTCATTGTCCAATCGTTTTTGGTGACTTTATATACTCTGGACCTAGACGTCGAGTCCGCGACATACATGGCGGACAATAACTGATACAGTCTGCTTTGCCAGTCCAAATGCATTCGCCGTTTTCCGTAGTCTTCCCTCCACGGCCAGGTAGTACAAAGCACACGCTACCTTTTTTTTTTTTATCACATCCACGGGAGCTCACATTTTCGTTGTCTCTCCTTCGACAAATGGACAACGTTTCTAAGTAAGTAGAATCCCAGCTGACCTGGATATTCAAAAGTTCTCTTGTTGTATCCCAAATAGCTGCAATCGCTTTCTCTTAAAGTATTCATGTGTGATTTCCACAAGCGTCTGTACAGACGGAAGGAGAAACACCGCCTCCATATTTCCAGTGGTTAGCTACGAGTTACGAAACCGCTTTATTATGAAGCTGTCTCTGGCGCGTTCTTTCTGACGTCACTTCCTGTGTGGGGCGCGGTATTTCTGGCGTCACTTCCTCTCCGAGCTCAGTTTGTAAACGATCAATGAGTCCATACAAAGCTAAGAGCCGGAGATTCAAGAAGTAGACGGCGCACTTACCCGTATAAAAAATTATCCGAGGAGGGGGACATTAAACGAGGATTTAGTGTGGCCAAAACGGGGCTTAGTCTAAATAATTATTCGTTTAATGAGTTATCCGGCTTAATGTAAATAAATAATAAATGTATTTATTTATCTATTTAATGTAGACAGGGTCTTAGTGAAACACTTCGAGTCATGTAGCAGTATTACTCGAACATAATAAAACAATCACTCACTGTACAATGTCTGCTCTCACCGGGATGAAGACAGGTCTAATCTAGTCGCTTGTGTGCCAGTTAACGACAGACGTACCTCGCTAGTTTTCCCTTCAGTCACGGTCATGAAGGTACCTGAAGCCAATAGTGGCCCAAAAAGAGTGAAAACATTGGAGCTTGCCTCCACCTTGGGGGATAAATACTGACTCAAACTGCTTTGAGAATTTTAAACTTAGTTTTTGTTTGTAATGTCTCACATAGTTGCACACTTAATCATTCATTCAATCAGTTCTTATTCTTGAGTCTGTCCCAGCTGACTTGGACGAACCACCAGTGTCCAATTAAAACTAAAGTCTGTTTTTGCAATAAAAAAAAAAGTAACACTTGCACTAAAGAAAGTACACGTGGTCGTGATTGTGCAATCGAGACATTGTCTTCCACATTTGTTCTCGTACTGCTTGTCTACTCGCTGCTTGGAAAGAATTTAATTACTCATCTAAGACCGTAACAGATACACACACACACACACACACACACACACACACACACACACACACACACACACACACACACACACACACACACACACACACACACACACACACACACACACACACACACACACACACACACACACACACACACACACACACACACACACACACACACACTCAGAAACAAATCGGTCCAATAAAAGCTGGATTCTTACTCACAATTACGAACCCTCTTGTTTTAATTAGTGTTAACTTTGAAAGCTCGCAGGAAAGAAAACAACAACAGACGTTTTTCATTGAGCACCCACTATAAATCCAGGACAAGAACATTTACAGTACATCACTCCGTCACGTCTGAGGTCACATGGTGTCTCCTCGCTGTGCACAAATTATCTACATGCGCTTGCAAGGATGAGTAGCAGTCACTAATGACGTGAAATACATAGAATCTGAGTTTGATTACGTAAGTCACTTAAACCCGAGCAGTATATACAAACCCCATTTCCATATGAGTTGGGAAATTGTGTTAGATGTAAATATAAACGGAATACAATGATTTGCAAATCCTTTTCAACCCATATTCAATTGAATGCACTACAAAGACGACATAGTTGATGTTCAAACTCATAAACTTTATTTTTTTTTTCCAAATAATAATTAACTTAAAATTTCATGGCTGCAACACGTGCCAAAGTAGTTGGGAAAGGGCATGTTCACCACTGTGTTACATGGCCTTTCCTTTTAACAACACTCAGTAAACGTTTGGGAACTGAGGAGACACATTTTTTTAAGCTTCTCAGGTGGAATTCTTTCCCATTCTTGCTTGATGTACAGCTTAAGTTGTTCAACAGTCCGGGGGTCTCCGTTGTGGTATTTTAGGCTTCATAATGCACCACACATTTTCAATGGGAGACAGGTCTGGACTACAGGCAGGCCAGTCTAGTACCCGCACTCTTTTACTATGAAGCCACATTGATGTAACACGTGGTTTGGCATTGTCTTGCTGAAATAAGCAGGGGCGTCCATAGTAACATTGCTTGGATGGCAACATATGTTGCTCCAAAACCTGTATGTACCTTTCAGCATTAATGGCGCCTTCACAGATGTGTAAGTTACCCATGTCTTAGGCACTAATACACCCCCATACCATCACAGATGCTGGCTTTTCAACTTTGCGCCTATAACAATCCAAATGGTTCTTTTCCTCTTTGGTCCGGAGGACACAACGTCCACAGTTTCCAAAAACAATTTGAAATGTGGACTTGTCAGACCACAGAACACTTTTCCACTTTGTATCAGTCCATCTTTGATGAGCTCAGGCCCAGCGAAGCCGACGGCGTTTCTGGGTGTTGTTGATAAACGGTTTTTGCCTTGCATAGGAGAGTTTTAACTTGCACTTACAGATGTAGCGACCAACTGTAGTTACTGACAGTGGGTTTCTGAAGTGTTCCTGAGCCCATGTGGTGATACCCTTTACACACTGATGTTGCTTGTTGATGCAGTACAGCCTGAGGGATCGAAGGTCACGGGCTTAGCTGTAGTGATTTCTCCAGATTCTCTGAACCCTTTGATGATATTACAATCAACATTTTGTTGATTTTATATTCAATAAAATCCCCTGACGAGTTGGGAAACCTGCGAAACAGGCTTGTAGGGATGATATAGCCTCTTGAGTTTTATCCTGACCTAACGTATATTCCGCTCTACCCCGGTATTGAGCACTGTATAACGGATAAACCACAGAAACCTCGACTATATATATATATATATATATATATATATATATATATATATATATATATATATATATATATATATATATATATATATATATATATATATATATATATATATACAAAACAATCATTTGTAGCTGTATAAAATAATTTCAATTTACACAAATATTACTGTATTGTTAGAATTGTTCTGAAATATTTGCAATAATGAAATGTTGTTGTTTTTTTTGTAATTATTTGTTTAGGTTGGTCCCCTATCCCCATTCTTTGACATTGATATCACTATTTTGGAGAAAAAAAAAAAAGAAGAAAAAAGGGAACTTTGTTGCATTTGATTCCCGAGCGCAGCTACCGCTGCTGCTCACTGCTCCCCTCCCCTCCCAGGGGGTGAACATGGGGATGGGTCAAATGCAGAGGGACATTTTACCACACCTAGTGTGTGTGTGACTATCGTTGGAACTTTAACTTTAACTTTAACTTTAACTTTACATAATACTAAAAATAACACACAAATAACAAGAAATAATAACATGTTTTTATTCATATGCATACACGAGTGTAAATAAAATTGGAATAAAAATTTGGACGTAATAAAAATGTAAATACAAAATTCCACTACCCTACCAAGGGCCTGATTTAGTAAGATTCAAACACCACGCGGTAAACAGCGTGTGCAATCTATAAACTAGCGCATACTTGTCAAGGGCGTGTTGCGTACGCTCTACTCAGACTGCCTGTGCAATTGAAAAGTGGTGCAGACCGCCGTATTTAAATGAGGATTTTGCATGCACTGTACGGGGCATCAACACGGAGACACGCTCATTTACTGCACATTCATATTATCATGATTCTATGTGGCGTTTTGCTATGTTTTTAAACAAGCGGGAGTCATCTAGCACTTTTTATGGGCATTTTAGAATCAGTCGTCCAGTGCATCTATATTGACACCACTTTTTTACTTTTATTTTTACCGTTGAAGGTGCACGGTAAAGAGGCTGCACTTAGTGCGCTCAAGACGCAAACAATGCACAATTCAAAAAGTTTTCAAATAGGATATATGTTAGTAATTCAAGGTGAAAAAACGTCATTAAACAAATATCAAATGACACCAAAACACAGCAATAGAATTCATTTTAAATCAGCCCCTTAAGTCATCTAGCAGCTATAAAATTATAAAAGGATGTTGCTTATACATCATAATATTTTCTATTTCTGACCATTTGAATATATCGAAATGTACATGTAAGACGGAGGATTCTCTATCCATTGTCTTTCTCCTCTCTCACAGCCGTGTGTGTAATTGTGTCAGTTTGCACGTCCTATTCAATCATGCTAATAAATAAAACACAAAATAATGGTGATTAATGTTGAATGTATAATACATTTGCGTCTTCTCCACCCATTATTGTGGCCGTTTTGAGGATCATCATATATTCTGCATATTAGATGGAAAGAGAGATGGATAGAAGATGCAAGATGGTTTTGCATGCCTTATTCTGCTCATTTAACAGACGCAATCCACTTTGCACACGTTTAGTAGATCAGCTTTGCGTGTGCTACCAGGTTTGCACATGTTTTAGTACACGCAAGACTTTAGTGAATCAGGGCCCTTTTGTGTGTGTGTACGCTTGATCTACAATACATCAGGACAGTAAACCATAAAAGTGAATCCGCTACTTTTTTCTTACACTTTGAACCCTGCAACTTATAAAACAGAGCGGCTAATTTATGGATTTGTCTTAGCTGACGGCGATAATAAAAATAATACATATATATATATATATATATATATATATATATATATATATATATATATATATATATATATATATATATATATATATATATATATATATATATATATATATATATATATATATATATATATATATATATTAGAGATGTCCGATAATGGCTTTTTTGCCGATTTACGATATTCCGATATTGTCCAACTCTTAATTACCGATTCCGATATCAACCGATACCGATATATACAGTCGTGGAATTAACACATTATTATGCTTGATTTTGCTGTGATGCCCCGCTGGATGCATTAAACAATGTAACTTTACCATGAATTGATTAACGTGGACCCCGACTTAAACAAGTTAAAAAACGTATTCGGGTGTTACCATTTAGTGGTCAATTGTACGGAATACGTACTGTACTGTGCAATCTACTAATACAAGTTTCAATCAATCAATCAAAAACAAGGTTTTCCAAAATAAGAGAACAACTTCAACTCCAGTTATGGAAAAAAGTGCCAACATGGCACTGCCATATTTATTATTGAAGTCACAAAGTGCATTACTTTTTTTAACATACCTCAAAACAGCAGCTTGGAATTTGGGACATGCTCTCTCTGAGATAACCTTAATACCCACTACAACTATGGGAAATACTATACTTTGACATTCACAAAGTGCATTATTATTTTTTTTTTTTTAAACATGCCTCAAAACAACAGCTACAAAAACAATGACGGCACACAGCTTCAGTCCAGAGTATACTAGACTCTAGTATACTCCGGACGTAGGGCCTACGTCCGTGTTTTACCGGGTATGTACCGCTCCGTACAGCAGCGTTTTAAAAAGTAATTAATTTTACTTTTTTAAACCGATACCGATAATTTCCGGTATTACATTTTAAAGCATTTATCGGCCGATAATATTGGCAGGCCGATATTATCGGACATCTCTAATATATATATATATATATATATATATATATATATATATATATATATATATATATATATATATATATATATATATATATATATATATATATATATATATATATATATATATATATACATATATATATATATATATATATATATATATATATATATATATATATATATATATATGTGTATATATATATATATATATATATATATATATATATATATATATATATATATATATATATATATATATATATATATATATATATATATATGTGTATATATATATATATATATATATATATATATATATATATATATATATATATATATATATATATATATATATATATATATATATATATATATATATATATATATATATATATATATATATATATAAACAAGCAAAAACACTTGAGAAGGGGTTTTATTTGTTGTGCTATGGCCCCATCTTTAGGATGAATTTGCTCATTTAGAGCTTTCAACAACCGGAAGAAGAAGTGGCGTTCAGTCCTTTAGCCATCCATAGCGTTTCTACTCGTATGGATTCTTCATTCTTCACTCCAAGCAACGTTTGTAAAGTTTACAATATAACTAAAACTATTCATACTTACTAAACCGTCCCATGTGTGATGTCTGTAGGAGTGTTTTCATGCATATTTATACTAAAGAGTATACTAGACTCTAGTATACTCCGGACGTAGGGCCTACGTCCGTGTTTTACCGGGTATGTACCGCTCCGTACAGCGGCGTTTTAAAAAGTCATTAATTTTACTTTTTGAAACCGATACCGATAATTTCCGATATTACATTTTAAAGCATTTATCGGCCGATAATATTGGCAGGCCGATATTATCGGACATCTCTAATATATATATATATATATATATATATATATATATATATATATATATATATATATATATATATATATATATATATATATATATATATATATATATATATATATATATATATATACATATATATATATATATATATATATATATATATATATATATATATATATATATATATATATATATATATATATATATATATATATATATATATATATATATATATATATATATAAACAAGCAAAAACACTTGAGAAGGCGTTTTATTTGTTGTGCTATGGCCCCATCTTTAGGATGAATTTGCTCATTTAGAGCTTTCAACAACCGGAAGAAGAAGTGGCGTTCAGTCCTCTAGCCATCCATAGCGTTTCTACTCGTATGGATTCTTCATTCTTCACTCCAAGCAACGTTTGTAAAGTTTACAATATAACTAAAACTATTCATACTTACTAAACCGTCTCATGTGTGATGTCCGTAGGAGTGTTTGCATGCATATTTCTACGTGAAGCCGTAACGTAATGGCGGTAGCGTCGTTAGCATTAGCTAATATGCTAACACCTTTACGAGTGATAGTATTATCAACTTATTTATGTATCATATCAGTTTCAAAAATCCCTCAGTAAATTCCCCAACATATCACCGTGGAGTTATTGAGTCTGTTTAGCTGATTGGAGAGCTAGCTTCTGCAGCTGGTGGGTCCATGACGATGACTTCTGTTTTGTTTGATCAGCCGTTTCACTGCCGTGTTACAGACACCGTTTGGAAACAATTAAATAAACACATAAATAAATAAACATTTACAGAATCTCACAGTGCAAATAGCTCATGATGAAACATATATATCTGCGGCTTATAGTCCGGTGGGGCTAATATATGGAAACATTATTTTTGCTGCTTATATCTATAGTCCGAAAAATACGGTAAATAGAATACAAATTAATAAACAAAAACAATTAAGAATAAAACTTGTTTTTTGATAGTTCAGTTCCCATTCGGTTGACATTGCAGCTGCGTGTGCATAAAAATGGCTACCAATGACTGTGTAGCACAGGGGTGGGCAATTAATTTTTACCGGGGGCCGCATGAGCAACCCGAGCACTGCTGGAGGGCCACATCGACAATATTTCAATTAAATTTTGCTCAATATTATTTGTTATATATACCGTAAGATAAATAATAATAATAATAATAATAATAATTAATAATAATAGTAATACTTCAACATAGTGTGTGTAACAGCATTCCATGACTAATATAAATAAACATTAATAATAAATGACAGTAAAATAAGCACACGTATGACTGAGGAGTCATAGTGTAACTTTGTGTGGTGTTTGAGTTATCCGACTTTTTGTGTGGCCATAAACGCACCAGTGGTTTAGTGCTATGCGTGTTGGTGACAGATGACAAGTTGGTTTTGGCCTGGTTTGTACGGCAGAAAATGACTAGTTTTTCGAGATACAATTGTTTTACTCATGTTTTTGGTGTGGTTATGTCCGAATATAAACAGTTTTGCTCAATAAAGTGATCGATATAATTCCTGGCCTCGAAGCATCTCGATAGACGTTACAATAATTGAACGGTGTTCAATTGAACGGTGTTGACGAACACCGTTAGGGCCGCTTGTTGTCACTGTCACTCAGAGTTGCATTGCAAAATTACATAGAATAAATGTGTTTATTTTGTTTAGAATTCAGATGGGATTTGATTTGGTGTGCGGCATATTTGCTGCGCGCAGCGGATGCTTGAGCAGTGCGCAATTGCGCAGGCACGCACCTTAGAGGGAACGTTGCTTTGCAGTCCATGTCTTGTTGGATACACGTCATTCTTCATCAACGTTTCTCTTTTTAGCGTCTCGGGTGTAAACCGTGCATCACTTGTCGCTGCATGTGCACCTTCACTCGCAGGTTGCACACGGACACACGCCCATAAATAATACTTTTCAAAATAAAAGCAGCGCAGTTGTATTGCGCGCACGACATAGATGTTTTTTCAACTTTATTTTGTAATTTGTAATTGCAGCTGTTCACATTCACTCACAATCACGCACACGCATACGTCCACACGGAAGTAATACAAATAATGATTTTCAAAACAAAAGCAGCACCGTTGTATTGCACACTCGACATAGATACTTTTTAAAATTTATTTTGTAATTTATAATTGGCCTCACGCGGGCCGGACAGGGACGTACAAAGGGCCGGATGCGGCCCGCGGGCCGCAGAATGCCCAGGTCTGGTGTAGCATGTACATGTGTCAGAGTATTTTTTTTTGGCAGTGGCGTGGACATCCAGCTGTTGTTTTGTCTCGGATGTGTTCATATTGCAAACATTCTCGAGGGGGTTGCCGGTTAGGCTTTTTTGCGCAACATGCACACTGCACACTCCAGTTCTTCTTTAGGCACAGCTTGATCCTGTTCTCTGTGCTGTTTGCACTAATCAAGTTATCACGCCCGCCCACCCCATTTTTGCACCCCAGCTCGCTATCCACGTCAAAGAAGTGCGAGGGAAGGTTTATGAAATGTGGCGGCGGCTGCACTGTTTGTGAACCGGAGAGAGATGTAATCTTTATTGATGAGAAACAGCTCCGTTTTTGTTTTTTTTTCCAAAGTCCTCTGCAACACAGCCTGTGCTTAGGCTGCGCTCCTCATAAAACACAGGTGATTCATTACTCACGGGCATCCCTCCCAACTTGCTAAGACGTTTTGGTTCTGATAAAGCATCATGACATGCCCTAAAAGGACAGGTTGATTTCATGCTAGAAGTTTGTGTCAGGGGTTATGTCGTGCGCTCGAAACACCTTAAAAGTTGATGGCTGGTTCAGGATTTAAGCAACATTTTTCGGGAAAAAACGGGCCTCGAATGATGAACAAGAATACTGACGATAGTGGATCGCTAGTTCTGAAATCAAATGCCAAAATATTAGTTTTATATACAGTCGTGGTCAAAAGTTGACATACACTTGTAAAGAACATAATGTCATGGCTGTCTTGAGTTTTCAATAAATTCTACAACTCTTATTTTTTTGTGATAGAGTGATTGGAGCACATACTTGTTTGTCACAAAAAACATTAATGACGTTTGGTTCTTTTATTAACTTATTATGGGTCTACTGAAAATGTGACCACATCTGCTGGGTCAAAAGTAAACAGCAACATACATTATCAATTTTGGTGATGTAGAAAAGTCACAATCAAATCAAATTAGCTTCATGGCATGGCCTCTTAACTTCATGTGAGTGATTAGGAATGACACATGTTGACTTCTCTGAGCCCATTTAAATAGGGCTGATGTGATGCGGTCATTAGACTCGGTTACAAACGCGACAATGGGAAAGTCAAAGGAACTCAGCACAGATCTGAAAAAAACTAAACAAGTCAAGAAAGTCACTTGGAGCCATTTCAAAGCAGCTTAAGGTCCCAAGAGCAACTGTGCAGACAATTGTTCGTAAGTATAAAGTGCATGGCACAGTTTTGTCACTGCCACGATCAGGAAGAAAACACAAGCTATCACCTGCTGCTGAGAGAAAATTGGTCAGGATGATCAAGAGTCAACCGAGAACCACCAAAAAGCAGGTCTGCAATAAATTGGAAGCTGCTGGAACACAGGTGTCAGTGTCCACAGTCAAGCATGTTTTGCATCGCCATGGACTGAGAGGCTACCAGGCAAGAAGGAAGCTCTTGCTCCAGAAGCGACACCTTAAGGCTCGTCTAAAGTTTGATGCTGATCACATGGACAAATCTAAGACCTTCTGGAGGAAAGTTCTGTGGTCAGATGAAACAAAAAAAATGAGCTGTTTGGCCACAATACCCAGCAATATGTTTGGAGGAGAAAAGGTGAGGCTTTTAATCCCAGGAACACCATACATACCGTCAAGCATGGTGGTGGAATATGGTGCTTTACAGAGAGTAAATGGGACAATGAAAAAGGAGGATTACTTCCAAATTCTTCAGGACAACCTAAAATCATCAGCCTCCGCGGAGGCTGGGTCTTGGGCACAGTTGGGCATTCCAACAGGACAATGACCCCAAACACACCTCAAAAGTGGTAAAGGAATGACTAAATCAGGCTACAATTAAGGTTTTAGAATGACCTTCCCAAAGTCCTGACTTAAACCCCATTGAGAACATGTGGACAATGCTGAAGAAACAAGTCCATGTCAGAAAAGCAACAAATTTAGCTGAACTGCACCAATTTTGTCAAGAGGAGTGGTCAAAAATTCAACCAGAAGCTTGCCAGAAGCTTGTGGATGGCTACCAAAAGCGCCATATTGCAGTGAAACTTGCCAAGGTACATGTAACCAAATATTAACATTGCTGTATGTATACTTTTGACCCAGCAGATTTGCTCACATTTTCAGTAGACCCATAATAAATTCATAAAAGAACCAAACTTCATAAATGTTTTTTGTGACCAACAAGTATGTTCTCCAATCACTCTATCACAAAAAATAAGAGTTGTAGAAATTATTGGAAACTTAAGACAGCCATGACATTATGTCCTTCACAAGTGTATGTAAACTTTTGACCATGACTGTAAATATGTTGTGAAATGAGTTATTTACACAGAAATATTCTGTAAATGTTTATTTACATACCTTAATTGTTTACAAAAGGTGTCTATAACACGGCAGTAAAACGGCTGATCAAACAAAACAGAAGTCCTCGTCATGGACCCACTAGCTGCCGAAGCTAGCGCTCCAATCAGCTAAAATGACTCAATAACTCCACGGTGACGTTTTGGTGAATTTATGAAACTAAAATAATACAGAAAGAATACCGTCGTAAGTTAATAATACTGACACACACACTCGTAAACATATTAGCGTTTAAGCTAATGCTAAAGACGTTAGCTTGATTACATTGCAATAGCACTTGCAAATACGCATGAAAATACTCCTACAGACGTCAACATGGGACGGTTTAGTTAATATGACTTGTTTTAGTTATATTTTAAAACTTATAAACGCTGCTCGGAGTGATGAATGCGAATTCTATAAAAGGTCGAACCGCTATGGACGATTAGAAGACTGAACAGCAATTTTACTTCCTGTTGAAAGCACTACCGATAAATGGAAGGACACTGCAGCACTTGCAGTGAGCGAACTCGTCAAAAGAAAAATGGCACCATAGCACCAATAATAAAACATATTCTCAGTGTGTTTGCTTGTTGTTTTTTTTCCAAAACTTTTTGTCATGGCCTTATGGGAAGAGAAATCCATACATTAGCCACACCATTTTATAAGTCGCAGGGTTTAAAGTGTAAGAAACATTTCTGAATTTACAGTAATTAGTTACCATTCAAACTGTGTGTAATGTTCCGGTGTCCAAAAATATTTTATATACTTGATAAATAAAACCTCTGCCTCGCCTTTCATGAACACTTGGGCCTATTACGCTACTGTATTTTAATGCTGGTCATTATAATGGTACTTAGAGAGCCAAGTGTTACTTGGTGCAAAAAGTTTGAGAACCACTGATCTATAGGTAGAAAATGGATGGATGGATTATCTATAGAAGGTAAACAAATTTTCAGTACTTCTGTTTTTGAGAATAATGTAACAAAAGTTAGGGATGCATAGTATTTTTTCGATATCTTATTTGTATCTAGTATTCTTTCAATTTAGATTGGACTATAGTTTGTGCTAATCTAGACTGACCATACGTCCTCTTTTCCCCGGACATGTCCTCTTTTGCGGGGCTGTCCGGGCTGTCCGGACGGGGTTTCTTAAATGCCTCAAATGTCCGGCATTTTGAATTAGGGTTGCGTGTATTTTCAATGTACGTCCAGGGTTAAGAAGGGGTTAAAAACAAAACAAATTGTGAAGGTGTGTGCATGCAGCAGCATTCGTGAGGGAGGGGCAGAGACAGAGAGAGCGAGGGAGTGGATTGATCGATTGAAACTTTTATTAGTAGATTGCACAGTACAGTACATCCATCCATCCATTTTCTACCGCTTGTCCCTTTTGGGGTCGATGATAACACCCGAATACGTTTTTCAACTTGTTTAAGTCGGGGTCCACGTTAATCAATTCATGGTACAAATATATACACAAAAAAACAACATAAAAAAAACTAAAACATTTTGAAATGAGGGATAGATCTGGAGTTGATGTAGACTCCAGAGATTTAAACGTTAAATATAAAATGTATGTATGCCCTGGCACACCATTATCATCATTTCATGACCCAAGCAAAACACTTTTTACACTTTTATACTGAAATAAATACACCTACAACTTATTAAATAAAAACATTGAAAAAACTACCAGCAGCGGTAAAGTTTAGATCCATTAAGGAAAGAAGAAAGTGAATGAACGTTTATAACTGAATAAATTTACACATGCATACAATTTTTTTTTCTTTTTTTAATTTTTTTTTTTAATGAATTAAGTAACCTTTATAACAACCTTTTTTTCAAAAGACAATATAGAATGTGAGATATAACAGGATAATTCATACGTTTATCATTTGTTTTCAAAACGCTTGCAAAAAAGTGGGACCCCAAAAATTTACTGTGGGACCCCATTCTTATGACTTGATGGGGTCTCTGGGACCCCATTTTGAAAATTCCTAGCGCCAACACTGCTGTCAACAGAGGAGAAAAAATGCTTTATTTAAATATATATATTATTTATAAAGCAAGTTCGAGTATCATTGGCAAATTTTCACCTAGTCCCGGCCTTGGCGTGCTGCCCCGCCTTGGCACGCATATACTTGTCCTCTTTTTGGGATTTCAGAATATGGCCAGCCTAGCTAAACTGGAGGTAAGAACGACTCAAACGAAGGTGGATTTGACCAACTGGACTGTAAATTTGTCCTAAAAAAAAAGTATATCTTCAACGCCGGCAAAGGGTTGGTCTTCCAGCGTCATCATCTCGCTGACAAATTCACAGATCATCGCCTGAGCCCTCGGGCAGTCTCTGGCGAACGTTTTGTACTTTTCAAACGCTTCCGCTAAAGAAACAAGCCTCGGGCTTTTCTTTGTGGTTGGCTCTGGGCCAGTTTTTTTAATTTTTATTTTTATTTTTTTTTAGCCGCGGGCCTCTTCGTAGGCTCTAGAGAGAGAGAGAGACTTCCTTTTATTGTCATTCAAATTTGAACTTTACAGTACAGATAAGAACACAATTTCGTTGCATTAGCTCGTTGTAGTGCAGGATAAAAGAGCAATAAGAGGCAGATATAAGTAAATAGATTACTGTACAGATAAATATATTGCACTTTTGCATATGCATCCACGTTTATGGATGTATCTTATATTGTCTTTATATTCCAGCCATTTAATCCATTTTTGGGGGGAATTGAGGGGATTATTATGATGCGTTCAAGAGTCTTATGGCCTGAGGGAAGAAGCTGTTACAGAACCTTGAGGTTCTGCTACGGAGGCTGCGTAACCTCTTTCTAGAGTCCGGCAGAGAAAACAGTCCTTGGTGGGGGTGGGAGGAGTCTCTGCAGATTTTCTGAGCCCTGGTCAGGCAGCGGCTTTTAGCGATCTCCTGGATAAGAGGTAGAGGAGTCCTGATGATCTTTTCCGCGGTCCTCACCACTCTCGGCAGAGACTTCCAGTCTGAGGCACTGCAGGCTCTAGTCCAGACAGAGATGCTGTTGGTCAGTAGGCTCTCTATAGTGCCTCTGTAGAATGTGCTGAGAATGGGGGGAGGGAGCTGTGCTCTTTTCATCCGACGCAAAAAGTGCATGCGCTGCTGAGCTCTTTTTACAAGAGCTCCGGTGTGTAGGGACCAGGGCATATTGGAACTTGGTGCTGCTTACGATCTCCACTGCTGTGCCGTTGACGAAGAGTGGAGTGTGGCTGGACTGGTGCCTCCTGAAGTCGACGATGATCTCCTTGGTCTTGTCGACGTTCAGGACCAGGTTGTTGGTTCTGCACCGGTCAACCAGGTGTTTCACCTCCTCCCTGTAGTCCATGTCGTTGTTGTCACGGATGAGGCCCACTACTGTTGTGTCGTCCGCATACTTCACAATGTGGTTAGTAGTGGACCTGGCAATTGCATAGGGGGGAGGAGGGGGGGCGGGGGTATAACACATAATACATAACAGTCGTACTGTAGCTATGCTGGCGTTTCATGTGGCTGAAAAAGTTTGATGTGTTGAAGTGTGATGTTTTTTTTGGCGTGAGTAGCATAAGAAAAGTCTTCCTCTGATATAATGAAGAAGTCCCACATTATGGATGCAGTTTGTTTACAGTGCGCTCAGGGAAAGTGTACGACAGCCTTGTAGCACGCCACGTAGGAGAAAAGGAGCGTTTTATTTGGTCCACTTAGAGCACAGTACGGTTAATCTTTTTTATTTTTTTTAAATCTGTTATTTTAGCTTATTTTGACATCATATCGGTCTGATGATTATTGTGCACCCTTAGTCAAATCAACTGTATGGACACTGGAACACACACTATATTGCCAAAAGTATTTGTCCACCTGCCTTGACTCACATATGAACTTGAAGTGCCATCCCATTCCTAACCCATAGGGTTCAATATGATGACATTTTGCAGCTATTACAGCTTCAACTCTTCTAGGAAGGTTGTCAACAAGGTTGCGGAGTGTGTTTATAGGGATTTTCGACCATTCTTCCAAAAGCGCATCGGTGAGGTCACACACTGATGTTGGTCGAGAAGGCCTGGCTCTCAGTCTCCGTTCTAATTCATCCCAAAAGGTGTTCTATCGGGTTCAGGTCAGGACTCTGTGCAGGCCAGTCATGTTCATCCACACCAGACTCTGTCATCTATGTCTTTATGGACCTTGCTTTGTACACTGGTGCACAGTCATGTTGGAAGACGAAGGAGCCTGCTCCAAACTGTTCCCACAAGGTTGGGAGTATGGAATTGTTTTGGTATCCAGGAGCATTCAAAGTTCCTTTCACTGGAACTAAGAGGCCAAGCCCAACTCCTGAAAACCAACCCCACACCATAATTCCTCCTGCACCAAATTTCACACTTGGCACAATGCAGTCCGAAATGTACTGTTCTCCTGGTAACCTCCAAACCCAGACTTGTCCATCAGATTGCCAGATGGAAAAGCGTGATTCATCACTCCAGAGAACGCATCTCCACTGCTCTAGAGACCAGTGGCGACGTGCTTTACACCACTGCATCCGACACTTGGCATTGGACTTGTTGATGTATGGCTTAGATGCAGCTGCACAGCCATGGAAACTCATTCCATGAAGCTGTCTGCGTACTGTACGTGGGCTAATTGGAAGGTCACATGAAGTTTGGAGCTCTGTAGCAACTGACTGTGCAGAAAGTCGGCGACCTCTTTGCACTATGCGCTTCAGCATCCGCTGACCCCTCTCTGTCAGTTTACGTGGCCTACCACTTGGTGGCTGAGTTGCTGTTGTTCCCAAACTCTTCCATTTTCTTATAATTAAGCCGACAGTTGACTTTGGAATATTTAGGAGCGAGGAAATTTCACGACTGGATTTGTTGCACAGGTGGCAGGCATCCTATGACAGTTCCACGCTGGAAATCACTGAGAGCGGCCCATTCTTTTTCCAAATGTTTGTAGAAACAGTCTCCATGCCTAAGTGCTTGATTTTATACACCAAGTGATTAGGACACCTGATTCTCATTATTTGAATAGATGGCCAAATACTTTTGGCAATATAGTGTATTTATTATGTGACTTATGTTCCTAATATGAACAAATTCAGAAGTCAATCTGCATCTGGGTGTGGATTGCGCTCCATTGCAGCACTTTAGCTGAATTCCAAACTGCAGACAGAAAGCTCCTGTGATGTTCATCTTCCACGAATCTGTCACACTAGAATGAGAACGATGCCTTTCATTAAGTCTTTGGAGCACAGTTTAGTTTGTGTTTCCTGGACGAGGTTTAGGAAAGATAACTGGAACAGACACAACGTGCGTCCTCTCCAGCAGACCTCGTTTTAAACGATGCACGTCGGCCTCGGGGAGACACTGGATAGGTCAGACTGTCACCATTCAAAGATTGTCCAAAACTTGATAATATGACATCTTCTTTCAGTATTTTCAATACAGGTATTTAGGACATTTTCCACCTAAACTCTTCCACTGGGGTGTTTTTTTACCCAGTCATGAATAACATCCCTGACCACTTAAGGCTAATTCCATTTACAAGCAGGAGTATCCAAACATTTTTCACTTTTCCATTGAAAAATCAAAGCATGCGTCAAGCATTTTGATATTTTTCATATTTAAAACCAATACAATAAATTGTTTTGTTTTTTTACCTTGAGGGCTCCCCTCAAGTTTGGAAGGGTCACAGTCATAAAAAAAGTTATATAATATTGTTTTTTTCAACACATAAATCTCTAGATCAACTTCAGGTCTATCTGAGGTATATATATATATATATATATATATATATATATATATATATATATATATATATATATATATATATATATATATATATATATATATATATATATATATATATATATATATATATATATATATATATATATATATATATATATATAATCTGTCGATTATAAGCTTTTTTTTAATGTTATTTTGGTTAGTTTGTCAAAAAAAATCAACTTAGTTTTGTATGGAAAATACACAAAATATGCAATATTTTCCCAACAATTTTTTTCAAATTGGAATATTTCAAAAATCCCACTAAAGTTCTCAGGGAACCAAAAGGGCCCCACAAAAGTGCTGAAAATAAGTCATACATTATTTATATATACATTTTTTACTTTTAACGCTTAAATCTCTAGATCAACTTCACATCTTGTATCATATAAATATCTCTCTCTCTCTCTCTCTCTCTCTCTCTCTCTCTCTCTCTCTCTCTCTCTCTCTCTCTCTCTCTCTCTCTCTCTATATATATATATATATATATATATATATATATATATATATATATATATATATATATATATATATATATTTATTTATTTATTTATTTATTTATTTATTTGGTATGTTTTATGCTCCTTTTTAAAAGAAAATACACAATATCTGTCCCCAACAAATATTTCAAATTGGGAGCCTCCAATTAGTCATAAATTCAAAACAACATTGATTTTAATTCTTTTTTTTTTTTTTTTTAGCAATAATAGTTAAATAAAATAAAAGTATGTTTCCATATTTTCATAGATAAAAGTAAGTGTTAATAAAGTCATATAATGTTATTATTTTCCTTTCAACTTTAGATCCATTTGCCGATTGTAAGCTTTCTTTAAATGTTATTTTGGTTTTGTTTATTCTCTTTTTGTAAAAAAAAAATAAAAAACAAAAAAAAATTTGTTTTCTATGGAAAATACACAAATTATGCAATATTTCCCCCAAAAAATGTTTCAAATTGGAATATTTGATGTGAGGTACAGGTATTTGGATCTTTCAATAGGTCAATAATTCATAACAACATTGATTTTGATTAATTATTATTATTTAAGCAATGCCGGTTTTAAAGAAAAAAACAGTCTGCATGGCAGATTTATGTTATAAGTGTCATTTTTGCAACTGTTTCTCTTTATATTTCACCTGTTTGCTCTTTTATTCCACTTTTTTGTCGTAATGGTATTTTTATAATGTGCCGCGAGCCGTTAAAAACATAGTTTGTGGACCCTCAAACGGCACCCGGGCCACACTTTGGACACAACTGATCTACTGTAATATTTAACATCCTAACCATTCCCATCATGGACTATATTCAATACTACTACCCCTGCAGTGTAAAGTGGCCATGAACCTGTCAATCTGGGGGTCGGTTATGTTAGTAGGGGGGGAGTGGAATGAATATTTCCCGTACACACTGCAGGCCATACAGGTGTGACGCACCTGTCCTCCGAGACTACATTCCTCCCTGGAGCCTGCGATCCTGCTGACGCACCGAAATGTTATTCCAACTGCGTCCTGGACGCATGGCTTGTGTATATACCAGAGGTGGGGGGCGGACGGTAAGGTGAGCGGGAGGTTGTTCGTGGTTGTAGGGCTTTCCCATCTTTGAGGAATCCCATCACCACGGCAACGAGGTACAACATCAACACAGACCGAGAAGCGCTGGAGCGGCGTCAAGGTGGCCTGTTCCAGTAAGTAGGTGGACCCCCGTTACTTGATCACCAACCCCTGGTGCCATTGTTGACGGATTTCTCCGTGGGCCGGCAGGAAGACGCCCGCTACACCCGGTTGTGGTCCTGGTTACCGTGGCGACCGTGCCCAGGGAGGCCCGCGGTGTTTGTACTGCACACAGCTGTGTGACAAGGAGGTAGGTAAGCGGGAGATGGGTCCGTATGTCAACAACTTTGCACAAGCTGCCCCTTCTTAGGAAAGTTCCACAGATAAAGAAAGGGGGGGGGGGGGATGAACTGCTGGAATGGTTGCTACAAACATGCAGTGGGAATACTGGGGACTTTCCAATGGCTGTTGTCTGAGATATAATAGATGACTTTCCACCAGCTCATCGATCGTAGCACATTTTACAAGAAGGCTTCCCCAATAAACAAAGTCTTCCAATGGCATTTAAAACGCTTGCTCTGTCACACTTGTCGGTCGGTAGCGTGGCCGTGCCAGCAACTTGTGGGTTCCGGGATTGATTCCCGCTTCTGCCATCCAAGTCACTGCCGTTGTGTCCTCGGGCAAGACACTCAGCCCACCTGCTCCCAGTGCCACCCACACTGGTTTAAATGTGGCTTAGAGCAGTGTTTTTCAACCTTTTTTGAGCAAAGGCGCATTTTTTTTCATTGAAAAAATCCGGAGGCACACCACCATCAGAAATCATTAAAAAATGAAAGTCAGTAGACAATAAAAAGTCGTTGTCGCAATTGTTGGATGTAAGTTTTTGCTGTCGTCCAGCATTCTGAATCTGGTTACTTTGTAGCCCGTTCAGTTTTAGTTTCGTTCTACATAGCCATCCCTAAGCTTTAATGGGTTTTCTTAGGGGCACTCACCTTTTGTTTATTTTTGGTTTAAGCATTAGATACCTTTTTACCTGCATGCTGCCTCCCACTGTCGCCTGCATATTGTGATCATGACAAACCATCGTTGTCTCACACGACGTGTTCCCGACATCTACAAAACAATTAGCTACCGGCTTCCACCTACTGATATGGAAGAGTATTACACGGTTACTCTGCCGAGCTCTCGACAGCACCGACACTCAACAACGGCACATTATTTGCAGACAATAATTACTGGTTTGCAAAAAATATTTTTAACCCAAATAGGTGAAATTACATAATCTGACTGTATCTCACGGCACACTAGTGTGCCACGGCACAGTGGTTGAAAAACACTGGCTTAGAGGATGTAGATAATGGGTTTCACCATGTAAAGCGCATTGAGTCTCTAGAGAAAAGCGCGATATAAATACGCATCGCTTCAATGCGGTGACGTTGATACTTTTGAAGGAAATCAATGTTGTCATGAATTGTTGACCAAAGCTCCGATTACTTAAAATTAAATATTCCACTTGGAAAAAAAATGTTCCGGAAAATACTGCATTTTTTTGTGTTTTGCATATAAAAAAACTGAGTTTTCTTTTACAAAAATGGGCATAAAACAACCCCACGCCCCAAAAAATGTTAAAAAAAATAATACAAACTTGATACAAAAATTGACTGAAAAATCTAAAGTTGATCCAGAGATTTAAGTGTTACATGTAAAAAATAAAATGTAATAATAATAATCATTATTATTATTATTTATTATTATTAAAATTTTATAAAACATGTAAGACTTCTTTTTAACTTTCTTTTAGATTTCATAACATTTTTTTTATTTGCAAAAAACAACAGCCTGCCATTGCTTGACGTCAATGGTGCTATGGCTTTAATTCAAGACTCCAATTGCTTCACATCAAAAATTCCACTTTGAAATTGTTCTGGGCAAAATATTTCATTTTTTTTATCTTGCCCTACAAACATGGTTTTCATTGACAAAAAGGGCATAAAAAATAAACATGTTTTACTTTATACTGATGGAAAGCCTTGAAGTTGATACAGAGATTTAAGCGTTGAATAATAATAACTAAAACAATTCATATATGACTTATTTTTAACATTGTTATGACTGAGACCTTTATTGGTACCTAGGACCAAACTTGAGGGGAGCCCTAAAGGAAAAAAACATAAATATTTTATTGGTTTTGAAAAAGAAAAATATCAAAATGGTCCCCACATGTTTTCATTCTTTAGTGTGGAAAAAGTTTGGACAGCCTGGCCTCATCACTGTTAATACACGTTGTTCATTGAAAGTGATAGCAAGAAAAAAAGGCAATAATTCACTTTCATAAAAATGTGTTCAAATACTTCTTCGTCCCATTTATTTGCTTTGATGTTACATTCTCTGTTGGCATTGTTGGTCCTGGACCCCAGGATGCAGAGACGGCATGCAATATACAGATATGAAGCCAGGCAGACAGCAGAACCAGCAGAGCCTTATGTTAGGTTTTTTGTGCAAATTTTGTGATTTTTATTCAAGTAAATATGACAAAAAATACATTTATAACAGTTTACTGCACATGCATTGTTTTTATTATGAGGGCCAATAGCGACTTGCGGCCAATTGCATCTCGGAACATCCTCCCAACAGCCTTCCAAAGCCTCAGGTACTCAAACTTTACCATAATAACTTTGTGTTTTTTTGTTGTGTTATGTTGTTGTTGTGACGATCTGTCACTTTATTTCTGGTTGTGTTTCCTTGTTTGATGTTTATTTCCTGTCAGCGCTCTTATTTTTGTTGCATTTCCTGTATGTCTCCCTGAGCGCTCGTTTCCCTCACCTGTCCCTGATTGGCAGCCTGGTTGCAGTTGCCAATCAGGCTGCTATTTATGCCTGCCTCGCCTGTTCCTCAGTGCTGGAGGATTGTGATTATGTTAGGACCGTTTGCATGCATGACTGCTCTTCCTATGTTTGTGAGTATATTACTTGCGTATCACTCTCCTGTTTCCTGCCTCTTGGGGTCACAACTACCGCAGTCATGCGGGTTCGTGACAGTTGTTATATTAATACATTGTTATTTGCTTTAAAATTCAGAGGATCACTTTTTGGAAACTTTGCTTTTTGGGCAAAAGGCCAAAGCATTGTGATTAGTTTTGCTCTTGGTTACTTTATTTTGCACCGTTGACTCTATTTTGCTCTAACAAGCGTATGTACAAAACCCAAAACCAGTGAAGTTGGCACGTTGTGTAAATCGTAAATAAACACGGAATACAATGATTTGCAAACCCTTTTCAACTTATATTCAATTGAATAGACTGCAAAGACAGTATATTTAATGTTGGAACTGAGAAACTACATTTTTTTTTTTGCAAATAATCCTTACCTTGGAATTTAATGGCAGCAAAAAAGTTGGCACAGGGGCATTTTTTTACCACCGTGTTACATGGCCTTTCCTTTTAACAACACTCGTTTGGGAACTGAGGAGACCAATTTTTGAAGTTTTTCAGGTGGAATTCTTTCCCATTCTTGCTTGATGTTCAGCTTAAGTTGTTCAACAGTCCAAGGTCTCTATTGTCGTATTTTACGCCTCATAATGTGCCACACATTTTTAATGGCAGACAGGTCTGGACTACAGGCAGGCCAGTCCAGCACCCGCACTCTTTCGCTTGGCATTGTCTTGCTGAAATAAGCAGGGGCGTCCATGATAACGTTGCTTGGATGGCAACATATGTTGCTTTAAAACTTGTATGTACCTTTCAGCATTAATGGCGCCTTCACAGATGTGTAAGTTACCCATGCCTTGGCCACTAATACACCCCCATACCATCACAGGTGCTGGCTTTTTAACTTTGCGCCTATAACAGTCCGGATGGTTCTTTTACTCTTTGGTCCGGAGGACACAATATCCATAGTTTCCAAAAACAATTTGAAATTTGGACTCGTCAGACCACAGTACACTTTTCTACTTTGCATCAGTCCATCTTAGATGAGTTCGGGCCCACCAAAACCGGCAGCGTTTCTGGGTGTTGTTGATAAATGGCTTTCGCTTTGAACAGTTTTAACTTGCATTTACAGATGTAGCGACCATTCTGTAGTTACTGACAGTGGTTTCCTGAAGTGTTCCTGAGCCCATGTGGTGATATCTTTTACACAGTGTCACTTTTTGACACAGTACCGCCTGAGCGATTGAAGGTCACGGCATTCAATGTTGGTTTTCAGCCTTGCAGTGATTTCTCCAGATTCTCTAAACTTTTGATGATATTACGGACCGTAGATGGGGAAATCCCTAAATTCCTTGCAATAGCTGGTTGAGAAATGTTGTTCTTTAACTGTTCGACAATTTGCTCACGCATTTGTTCACAAAGTGGTGACCCTCGCCCCATCATTGTTTGTGAATGACTGAGCGTTTCATGGAAGCTGCTTTTATACTCAATCATGGCACCCACCTGCTCCCAAATAGCCTGTTCACCTGTGGGATGTTCCAAATAAGTGTTAGATGAGCATTCCTCAACTTTCTCAGTCTTTTTTGCCACTTGTGCCAGCTTCTTTGAATCATGTTGTAGGCATCAAATTCCCAATGAACTAATTGCAAAAAATAACAAAGTTTACCAGTTTGAACGGTAAATATCTTGTCTTTGCAGTCTATTCACTTGAATAAAGGTTGAAAAGGATTTGCAAATCATTGTTTTCTGTTTTTATTCACCATTTACACAACGTGCCAACTTCACTGGTTTTGGGTTTTGTAATAAAAGAGCATGATGTAGTTATTGTTTTAAATATTGTCTTATTTTGTTGTATACAATAAAGTCAACCCTCAGGTGGGGCAAAGGCTGACTTTTATGTCCTTTCAATAAGTTTTTGCTGTATTTTAACCTTAATTTAATTATTCATGATTTTTCCCGAAAAGGGTTTTTTTTATGTAAAATTTTCAACATCTAATTATTTCAAAGGTGTACAATACACTAGAAGTTATTAGACAATAATAAAAGTCCTCAATTATTCACATTTTCCCCCCAAAATCAACTTCAGCCCTGTTAACCCTTTGAAATTATGTCAATATGTTCAATCCATCCATCCATTTTACTACCGCATGTCCCTCTCGGGGTCGCGGGGGTTGCTGGAGCCTATCCCAGCTGCACTCGAGTGGAAGGCGAGGTGCATGTTTTTGGAGGTGGGAGGGAATCGGAGTACCTGGGGAGAACATGCAAACACTTTTTTTTTTCCCCTCCTGATCTCCCGAAGGTATCAATAAAGATCTATCTATCTATCTATCTATCTATCTATCTATCTATCTATCTATCTATCTATCTATCTATCTATCTATCTATCTATCTATCTATCTATCTATCTATCTATCTATCTCCACACAGAAAGACCATGCGCTCGGGAATCGAATCCAGGACCTAATTTGAATAACATGGGTTATTTTACTCATTTTAATATATGACATAATTTGATCAAAATATTTTTATGAAAAACATTAAATGTTTGATATTTTTGTTAGGGACTGAGGTAATTAATATATTTTAACAAAAAAGTAAAAAATAAAGATAAAAAATACAAATCTTAAATGTTTTTACGCCATTAAATTTTTTTTAAGGACTTTTATGTATATCATTGAAATCAAATGCCCACAAGAGGTTAGTTTGTCATGATCCTTCATTAATGATTTAGAGTTTAAGTTTATTTGGAACATGCATGCATACAACATGCATACACCATTCTCTATTAAACATGTACGAAAAGGAGTAGGAAGAAGCAGAGCTTATTTAATCCTACCCCTTTTCCTTTACATAGCAGTTGCTAACACTTTTGTTCACTTCCTGTTTCCAAAGTATTCACAATATACTCTATAAACTATGCCATTAAAAATAACTAATAATTAGTGAAGTAAGTTATATTTCATATGGTGAGATGAGTAAGATTATCTAGAAAATTAATGGATGGATGGAATAAATTCTGAATGTTTATCATGGTTCTTCTTCTTTGTACTTTGTAAACACTTTAAGTTTGAATAGTTTCTTGAAGTGGATTAAATTAGTACATTGTTTGATTTCGTTGCTTAATCCATTCCATAATTTAATTCCACATACTGATATACTGAAGGTCTTAAGTGTCGTACGTGCGTACAAATGTTTTAAATTAAAATTTTCTCTAAGATTATATTTCTCCTTTTTTGTTGAGAAGAATTGTTGTATGTTCTTGGGTAACAGATTGTAGTTTGCTTTGTGTATAATTTTAGCTGTTTGCAAATTCACTATGTCGTGGAATTTCAGAATTTTCGATTCCATAAATAAAGGGTTTGAATGTTCTCTATATCCAACATTATGTATTATTCTAACTGATCTTTTTTGTAACACCGTTAATGAATGACATGTACTTTTGTAGTTATTTCCCCATATTTCTGCACACTTTTGGTTTTGTTGTCAACTTCCTGTGTTTGGAATCACTTCCTGTCCTGGTGCTCTTGCTTTGTCAGTATTTCCTGTTTGGTCTGTGTGATTTGAAGTACCTTTACTTTCTGCTCCACGTCCTGCCAGCACACCTGATTCTCATTCATTAGTTCTATTTGGTTCCACCTGGGTCCCTCCTTCAGGGCGAGCTCATTGTACTTTGCAGACTGTTTTTGTTAGTTTCCTGCTTCATGCGACTATTAAGGTAGTTTTATACTTGCATTCAGCCTCCTTCAACGCTCACCAAGCAAGCCCTGACAGAATTGTTCACAATTAAATTTTTTGAATTTCTTTGTACTTTTTTTTAAAAATTCTGACTATAATAATGATTGGCACATTGAAAATCCCCAAATGATTTAATCCCGCATGTCATCTGCGGCCATGCGCCTGCTCTGCTGCAGGCAATCATCTATCTGCGCACCTGGGTCTGATGAGGGCAGACAGAATAAAGACCAGCGAACCTGAAGATCCAGTGCCGGAACGTAGTTCACTCTTCGTGGTAAACATCCCGTCTCTGGCTTCCCTCCGCATACTTGCTCTCTCTCTGCTTTCCCTGTGCCCGTGTCTTATGTGCTTTGTGTTCCCTCTGTTTCTCGTCATCGAGCTGGACTTTGGACTGCCTCCCTCGATCCTCGACCCCCGCTTGGACACAGACATCGTCGCCCCTCTCTCCAGCCCCCGACCTCTCGCTTACCCACAGACTGTCTTCTTTCCTTGCCCCTCTGGTCTGTCGAAGGATTCATCCAACACGCACTTACAACAACCTCTGGTAACATTCACACTGTTAATTCTACACATCGTCTTGCACCATTCACATCATCATCGGCGGTCACTCGAAGTGAGTATGACGATCCTCCTGGTAGGGGGTATCCCTTTTATGGAGGATGCCTGTGCGTGACTTTGTTTAATGTGGGGAGACTGGTGCACAGACAGTCACCACACGATCCTTGACAGATCCGGGTCAGGGTCCAGTGGCATGGAGTCCAAGATGACTGGGGACCCTTTTCTGCTGCAGCCTTCATTGCTAACCATAGGGTTAGTAATCATCCTCCGCCTGTTCCACCGTTGAGGTCTTGTGTTGTTATTTCACCATAACTGGGCCCACATGGATGTGGGGGTGCCTTCTTCCGCCATCGCAGCCGTTGTGGTAGTTCTTACATCTACCGTCTTACGCCTGCTCCGCCGTTGAGCTCTTCACCGTATCCCTGGCTAGGGGGCAGTCAAGTACTAGGCATTTGCCAAGGGCAACCTGGGGTAACAGTAGTAAAGGGGTTAGCCTCCTAGTTCCCCAAGACCCCATAGAGGAGCCTCCACTGCCGGATGCACTTTAACGTCATGCCCAGGACACACCATTCACAGAGTAGCATACAAACCCCAACGCATAGTCTGTTTCAATCAACCTATAGAACTGATTCCTGCCGGGGTGTCGTCCCTTTCCCCCGCCGTACGTAACAGTCCTTGCCTGTACTTGGTGTTGGACCGATGCCAGAGTCTATTATCAACCACATCTACAAATGACAATATTGCAATAATGTGGATTGTTGTAAAGATGCCAACCTACTGACATACAGTAGATTTAACTAAAGGCTAAATTAAAAGGCCAACACACTGGAAATAATGATTTTGTCACAGATATGTGTCATGGGGCACACTTACGTTTGGCATGCACCAAATGCTGAGCTCATCACTTTGCCGAAACTCCATCCACTAAAATAATTTATGGTTTTTCTGCTGATTTACAGCTGGCAGGCGTGTTGCTAATGATTTAAAAATGTGAGGTTCCTGGCCAAGACGGGCGTAGAGACAACGAGAAAGGAGGGGGTGGGGTTGGGTAAGCCAGAATTTAGTGAGGTGTGAGAGAATTTGGATTAATGGTCCTTCTCTGCACATTTAACACCAGTTGTACTCTTTCAAGCTTCGGAGTAGTTTTACTCCGCGTCCAGAAAACGTGACATCATTGCTTTCTTTGTGTAACCGAGCCTGTGAAGCTCTGGCTCCGTAAGTGGAGGTCCCGTGGAACACTGGCTGGCTTTTGGAAAAACGTTGATGAGAACTTAAATGAATGATGCTAATTCTTGTTATTCCTTGCAAATATTGCACAAAGGTCTTTGGGCAGCACCAACTATCTTGTTTTAATGACCATAGTCATTATTTTTACCAAAACTCCAACAGGTCTGACACGAATTGAGGTGCAGTTGTCTGATTTCAATGTTACATATCTGTGTTGTGGTGCCTCCTGCTGACGTAGTCTGGCCCCTGTGCATTTTTCTGTTTCAGTTGCCATGGTACCCGGGGGAAGGTGGGAGTAATGAGCACAGCTGTAGCCAATTTACAGGTAAACCAAATTTACCTGTTTGGTGCGGGGTCTTTCCATATAGTCCCTACAAGGATACCGGTACCAAAATGTATTTTGATACTTTTCTTAATAAACGGGACCACAACAAATGGCATTATTGTCTTTAGTTTAACAAACAATCTTACGGTACATTAAACATATGTTTCTTATTGCAATCGAAGATCAATGTTGGCCTTAAATAAAATAGTCTACATACAAGACAACTTGTCTATAAGTAAACAAACAAAGGCTCCTAATTTGTCTGCTGACATATGCAGTAACATATTGTGTCATTTTCCATTCTATTGTTTTGTCTAAATTATAAAGGACAAGCTGTAAAAATTGATTATTAATCTACTTGTTCATTTACTGTTAATATCCGCTTATTTTCCCTTTCAACATGTTCTATTTACACTTCTGTTAAAATGTAATAATCACTTATTCTTCTGTTTGGATACTTTACATTAGTTTTGGATGATACCACAAATTTGGGTATCGATCCGATACCAAGTAGTTAGAGGATCATACATTGGTTGTATTCAAAGTCCTCATGTGTCCAGAGTTTATAAACATAACATGCATTTTAGAAAAAGGAAAATAGATTTTGTGACGATAAAAAATATCGATGTAATCATAGTAGCATTGACTAGATACTCTCTTGTACTTGGTATCATTACAGTGGATGCCAGGTGTAGATCCACATTCAGTTGGTTGGATTTTACATTTCCAGGACTTATGCAGATCTCAAATACACAAAAACTGGTACAAATAGGTTGGCGTTGCATAATAAGTCCCCTTTAGACCTTACACATGTTTCAGAAAGTCACTGTGTACAATAAATGTTTCTGCAAACATTATATTGGTGACATGCTAACCATCCAACCAAGTTCATCAAGGATTGGACAATCAAAGGGAATGTGCGAAATGTGCAAATTCAGCAACTTAAAGGGAAACTGCACTTTTTGGGGGGAATTTTGCCAATTGTTCACAATCTTTATGTGAGACAAGAAGAGAGATGTATTTATTTTATATGCATTCTAACTTGTAAATAAAATTCCACTTACAATGGACGTAATGAGTGATCCTCTATTCCAATAAATAACCATCCAAAAACGGCTAACAATACGGCATTTACATTTTGTGACCTGAGTAATAACTAAGTATTAGTGATATTGTTATTATGAGCGCTGACGCCTGGCAATTATATAATATTCATAGCGGTGCCGTGATCACAAAGAGCTAACTAGCTTGTGCTGCTATGTTGACATCAGCTAGTGAGCTGCTTCCTCGCCTCGAAGCTTGTGAAAGTTTACTCTCCATCATAAATCATGCCTCTCACCCAGATAGTAGAAGGATGAGGACATAATCCAGCAAGATGGTCAACTTTGGCGTCCAATTTAGACGGCTAGAAATACTCAAAAAGACACTTCGTTCCACCCCCTTTTTTCTTTGCGAGGATTATGAGTCATTCTTCACCTAAATGGGAATATATGAACATCCTAGCAGTCGGCATCCTAATGACAGCAGACATTGTACAGTAAGTGATGTTTCATTATGTTTGTCGGCTCTCATGAAGTCTGCAGTTAAAAAGCCAACGCTGTGATGCGTTTGTGAAATTAATGCGCCGCCGTATGCTTAAAATGATCAAAATACATAAATATTAAATGTTATTATGAATGTGTCTGTTATGTACAACAAGGGGGAAGGAGACGGCATGACACAGGAAGTCTCGGTCAACAGGGTTTATTGAGCTTTTGATGAGTGAGTGGAGTGTGTATGCTACTATGTGTGAGCATGCAAGATTATGTGCAGGAATTAACAAGATAGTATTTACTAGGGGCCGTATTTATCAAGCTTCTTAGAATTACTCCTAAGAAGTCTGCTAAGAGTTGACTTAAGAGTAAAGACATTATTCGCTGAAAGCTACACTTAAAAGTTAGTTATCAAGCGTCTTACTCACACTTTCAGCGAAGTGTAGGACTGAATCTTAAGTGTCACACTCAGAGCTGAATTACGACATTACAATGTGCCGTAAATGGAATTTTAGGTGACGTCATTTATGTGTCCATAGAAATGACCAATCACGGAAGGGAATCTCTTGTCTAAGAATAAAGAAATATCTTAGAAATATTTAAGTGGACAATGGGAGTGTATATTTTGACAATAAACTACAAAATAATACAAAACAAACAAACAATATTGGCAATGAATCAAAAATAAATTTTTCCTTTTCTTTCCAATTCATTAATTAGGCAACTAATTTGAAACTGGTGTGGGTGGCTCTATATATACAGGTACTAGCCCACTGCAGACACATGCAGAAATCAACAAGGAATCGAAAAGTATTAAATCTGTGACAAAAATAATATCCGCTCTGTCTAAACGATACCGTTTGATCAGCTGCTCGTCATCAAAAAAACAACAACATTGTTCCGTTCCCTGAACGTTCGCGCACGTCTCTCTCGCCTCAGTGCCATCCCCTAACCCAACTGGTGTGGGTGGCTCTGTATATACTATATTTAGTTCTGCTGTGAAAGCTCTGCTGCGTGATGTTGCTGATGAGATGACGCCCCTTATTAAATCTGTGACAAAAATAATACCCGCTCTGTCTAAACGATACCGTTTGATCAGCTGCTCGTCATCAAACAAAGCCAGGACATCCTTCCGCTCCCTGAACGTTCGCGCACGTCTCTCTCGCCTCAGTGCCATCCCCCGCTGGCAACTCCTAACCACTTAGGACACCTCTGAAGGTCTCTTAAATATCGTGGAGAGTAGGAGTGATTCTTAGACTTAAGAAAGTTGATAAATAGCTTTTATTCTTAAGTTTGAGAGTAGGACTAAATTTCGCAAATTCTCAGGACTTAAGTGTAAAATGGCACTCTAAGACGCTTGATAAATACGGCCCCAGGAGTTTGTTGTTAGTGTGTGTTGGTTGTAGAGGCAAACAAGTCCAAAGGGGCTGGGCAGGAAGAGGTCCGTGATCCAAGCGTGAGGTCCGTGGTGGCTGGAGAGAGGTGTCCTGAGATCTGGGTCCAAAACGAAAGAAGTCGAGGATCGAGGGAGACCGTCAGGGTCCAGAGGGAGATCCAGAGAAGTGAGGCGCACAGCTCACTTCTATAAGGCGACGGAGAATACTGCGGGAACAGGGAAACGACAGGGACAAGTCAGCACAAGGAGCGAGGGAACACGGAGAGCAGACACAGGAGAGGAGCCAGAGACGCGAAGCTTACTGTGAACAGAGAACTACGTTCCGGCGCTGGATCGTCTGCTGCGTTGGTCTTTATACTGCTGAGGCTCATCAGATCCAGGTGTGCGGATTGCAGATTGTCTGAGCGGGGCGCGCGGGGGCGTGTCCGGCTGCTCTCTCAGCGGAGCTTCTTGCTGCTCCAGCAGCGGAGGGAATGACACTATGCGCATGGGCCGTAACAGTGTCTGTTACTACATTACATGTATACTTACATCATGTATATAAAACCTAAAAGGAGGGGTTTTTTGAGCGATTTTATTCATGTTTATTTACGAGTTACAATGCATAAAGGAAAAACGTGTTCTTGTTCTTATGAATGATAGACAAAACTTTTTTTTTTTTAAAGTTTCCCTTTAAGGACGTTTATAAAACTATGGCAATCAGACAGAAGATATAAAGTATTTAAACTGTAACAAAGTTCAATATCAATATTTATTTCATGTTATAATTTTTTAGCTTTTCATGTTTCCTCCCAGCTGCTGAATGCGTGATTAAACCATCGTGCGATAAACTATTCGTCACATTAAAAGAGATTTAAAACAGACATAATTCTTGCAAAATATGGGATATTTTCCGCATGAATTGTCTGACTCATCATCACACCGTCTGCCGGCCCTTGATCGCCAGTGACCTGACACAAAGGTTTCTGGGAAATGAGGTGGAAAAGGCGGATGAGATTTTGCTGAAGGTCAAGACGACATCTGTTTTAGTCGCCTTGATTTTTGTTTTCCACCCCCTCCCTGCTGATTGTCCGCGCTTTTAAAGCAGCTGTCCATCTTCGCTGCGGACATGCTGGCGGCTTGCCAGACGTTACTTCAGATAACCCCCTTTCCCCACTTCAGACCTTCAAAAGTCCTCCTAAGTGCGTCCTCCATCAAACGACGATACGGCGAGTTGAAAAGCAATTTGTCAATCTTGAGCGGGACAGTCCTAATTGGACCACTGGGGAGGCGGTTCTTTGGTGACCAGGGTGGTCTGGGACGGACGTGTCAGGGCTTTTACGAGAAGTTGTCCAGACACGTAACCCTTTGGACTCCTCGCTGGACTTCTTTTAAACAATGTCATCCTCTTGCGTTCGTCGAGCTCCTTCTGACCTCCTCTGGGTGTGCAAACTCGTCATAAAAACGAGAATTAATTCCACTGTATCTCATCCTTTTTCCAGTTTGCATATTGACTCAGCAATATCTGGATATCAGATGTGGTGACACACAACTGGTTTGAGTACAGGGGAGATAATGTATTTAATGTGCAAAACCAGTGAAGTTGGCACACTGTGTAAATTGTAAATACAATCAGAATGCAATGATTTGCAAATCCTTTTCAACTTATATTCAATTGAATAGATTGCAAAGACAAGATACTTAACATTCCAACTGGAAAACGTTGTCGTTTTTTGCAAATATTAGCTCATTTGGAATTTGATGCCTGCAACATGTTTCAAAAAAAGCTGGCACAAGTGGAAAACGACTTAGAAAGTTGAGTGCTCATCCAACATTTATTTGGAACATACCACAGGTGAACAGAGAGGGACATGCAGTAGAAAATGGATGGATGGATGGAACATATTTACATAATTTCAAAGGGTTAACATTTAAAGGCCTACTGAAATGAATTGTTTTTATTTAAACGGGGATAGCAGATCCATTCTATGTGTCATACTTGATCATTTCGTGATATTGCCATATTTTTGCTGAAAGGATTTAGTATAGAACGACGATAAAGTTTGCAACTTTTGGTCGCTGATAAAAAAAAAGCCTTGCCTATACCGGAAGTAGCGTGACGTCACAGGAGGTAGGATTCCTCACAATTCCCCGTTGTTTACAATGGAGCGAGAGATTCGGACCGAGAAAGCGACGATTACCCCATTAATTTGAGCGAGGATGAAATATTCGTGGATGAGGAACGTTAGAGTGAATAACTAGAGAGGCAGTGCAGGGTGTATCTTTTTTCGCTCTGACCGTAACTTAGGTACAAGGTCTCATTGGATTCCACACACTCTCCTTTTTCTATTGTGGATCACGGATTTGTATTTTAAACCACCTCGGATACTATATCCTCTTGAAAATGAGAGTCGAGAACGCGAAATGGACATTCACAGTGACTTTTATCTCCACGACAATACATCAGCGAAGCTCTTTAGCTACTGAGCTAACGTGATAGCATCTGGCTCCAATGCAGATAGAAACAAAATAAATAATAGACAGCAGATCCACAATACTATTTAACCATGGACATGTAACTACACGGTTAATAATTCCCAGCTTGGCGAAGCTTAACAATGCTGTTGCTAACGACGCCATTGAAGCTAACTTAGCAACAGGACCTCACAGAGCTATGATAAAAACATTAGCGCTCCACCTACGCCAGCCAGCCCTAGCATCGGCTAGCGCGTCTGCTATCCAAGTAAGTACTCCTTGATGTGTTGCTACAGCCAGCCGCTAATACACCGATCCCACCTACAACTTTCTTCTTTGCAGTCTCCATTGTTCATTAAACAAATTGCAAAAGATTCACCAACACAGATGTCCAGAATACTGTGGAATTGTTCGATGAAAACAGAGCTTTTTGTATGGTGACACATTGGGTACGAATACTTCCGTTGCCGTCGTGACGTCACGCGCAAACGTCATATCCAAAGGAGTTGTTCAACCGGAAGTTTAGCAGGAAATTTAAAATTGCACTTTATAAGTTAACCCGGCCGTATTGGCATGTGTTGCAATGTTAAGATTTCATCATTGATATATAAACTATCAGACTGCATGGTGGGTAGTAGTGGGTTTCAGTAGGCCTTTAAAGAAACAAACACTGTTTAGGGCTGAAGTTGATTTTTTGGGGGGAAATGTTGAATAATTGAGGACTTTTATGTCCTGTTAGGCTTTGGGGTATTGTCTAATAACTGCTGGTGTATTGTACACCTTTTGAAAGAAATAGACGTTGAAATTAAAAAAATTACCATGAAAAGAATCCTTTTAGGAAAAATCATGAATAATTAAATTAAGGCCACAATACAGCAAAATCTTATTGAAAGGACATAAAAGTCAACCTTTGCACCCCTGAGGGTTGACTTTGTTTTATACAACAAAATAAGACAATTTGTTAAAACGATAACTACATCATGCTCTTTTATTACAAAACCCAAAACCAGTGAAGTTGGCACGTTGTGTAAATGGTAAATAAAAACAGAATGCAATGATTTGCAAATCCTTTTCAAGCTATATTCAATTGAATAGACTGCAAAGAAAATATATTTAACAAACGAACTGGAAAACTTTGTTATTTTTTGCAAATATTAGCTCATTTGGAATTTGATGCCTGCAACATGTTTCAGAAAAACTGGCACAAGTGGCAAAAGAGACTGAGAAAGTTGAGGAATGCTCATCAAACACTTATTTGGAACATCCCACAGGTGAACAGAGAGGGAGATGCGGTAAATAAGTGTAGATATATATATATATATATATTTACATAATTTCAAAGAGTTAACATTTAAAGAAACAAACACTTTTTTTATTCTCTGATATTCCCACAATAAATGAACAAGAGTTCCCTCAGCTGCCCGACACTTTGTACATAACTCGCTATCTACTGCACTAATTTTAAACAGCTGAGAAGATGTAAAATACAAATTATTCCAGATCTTAAATTGACTCAGCTTATGTTTAATGCTTCTAAAGGGCTTATTGGCATTTTTCCAAATATCATTCCATGATATGTCTCTTTCATCTAAAATGTTTAAGTCAATCATCCATTTCCGAACACGTGCATCATTTGCATTTGTAGTGTGATGTTCATTTACTCTCCCGCATTACAAACATAGCAGCTCAAATCATCGGCCTACCCACACCCAACATTTCAGATTCAAACCACAGGTCCATCATTCGACTGCCAAACACGATAGTCCAGGATATCACTCACCCACTAAACCAATACATCATCCCTCTACCATCAGGGCGCAGGTACAGAACCATCAAATTCCGGAGGGCCCGCCTCAGGAAAAGCCTTAACCCTGCAGCTATAGACGCCCTTAACAGCAGGCCCGGCCGACCTGTCTGACAAGCCTGTAAATGTGTTGGTCATGTATGATGTCTTTTTGTTATTTTTGTTTCGTGATGTGTAATGTCTATTGTTTAAATGTACGGCAGTGAAAATGAATTTCCCCAACGGGGACCAATAAATCTAAATCTAAAATCTAAATTATTCCATAAAATAGTTTAATTTCTTAATTATATCTTGATTAAAAAGTGCATCTTCCAGTTCATGGCTATTTAAAGACATACTTTCATAGGATATGTTTTTCTTTACAGCATGTTTTGAAGAGATACAATTAAATGATTTCTGGGTATATTGTATTTATTAACTAATTAATTGAACGGTTCAAATGAGTGTATATTATATATACCTGACACTTTGAAAAGTATACCTGCACTTGTCACTTTCAAAAAACAAACAAAATTGTGGCTAGTTGAGCAACAATCGTGTTCCCATGTTTAGTTTTTAATCATTTTTACTAATTGGTTCTTATCTAGTTTGCACTTTGTCTGTGTTGTTATTATTATTATCATTATTATTGGCTTTTATCTAGTTTGCACTTTGTCTGTATTATTACTATTATCATTATTATCGACTCCTCTTTGCCTCATTCTTTTTGTTTTTCCTATTTTAATGATGTTATATCTGTGTTGTTGTTGTTGTTGTTGTTGGGGACAAGTGTTGTAAATTAGCTTTGGCTACAAACACTATGATGCATACATTGGATGACTGTTTCATATGTATGTTTCTGTATCTGTCCCTATTTCAAATAAACCAGAAAGTAAGTATACTAATGATATAATATACTTCTATTTTCTATCTTATGCAAATTACATCGTATTCAGGCTCTGTGTTACTGGGGGTTGTTTTAAAAACATTGCAAGTACCGAGTTGCAATGAAAACAATAATTGGCGGCCGTAGGCTATTGCAAGCTCGTGATGGGCGTGAGGACGTTGCAATCATGCATCTGTGTAACTGACTTGGCAATTGTGACATATAAAAGCTAAAAGGCCTAAATAGCCTTCATAAAGCAATGGTCGATAACTATCCTTGAAGCTCCATGGTTAAGTGCGGTCAGCACATTTGAAAACAAGACATGTTGAGATTAGTTTTGATACCAGCTCAAACCCAAACCATCAGTTATTGGTTCCAGTCATAGGCGCCAATCCCGTGTGTGCTTCGGGGCCCGAACACCCACGTGGGATTGATGGAAACTTTCAATCTTTAAAATCATTTTTGAAAAATGTGTCTTTTTGTTGATCATTTTGTGGCGAGTTTGGTCCGTTTTACATAATTAAAATGTCACATACCATTCAGTCTATAATTATCAAAGCCTAACCCAGATTTAATTGTGCCCAATAATAAACTAATGACATAATAACCTTGATTTTGACCAGGAGTGAATGAAGAGTGGCAGTATGAACACTGTCATAAATATGTGCCATATAGTAAAACCACACTAAACGACAAACACATTTTGGAAGAATATTTGCACCGCAACACAACATCCGCTGTAATGATACCACATACAATAGCGTATCTAGTCGATACTACTATGATTACATCGATATTTTTTAACATCACAAAATCTTCTTTTGTATTGTTTAAATTTATATTATGTTTATAAACTCAGGAAATATGTCCCTGGACACTTTGAATATGACCAATGTATGATCCTGAAACGACTTGGTATCGGATTGATACCCAAATTTGTGGTATCATCCAAAACTAATGTAAAGTATCAAACAACAGAAGAATAAGTGATTATTAAATTTGAACAGAAGTGTAGATGGAACATGTTGAAACAGAAAGTAAGCAGATATTAACAGTAGAGATTTTTTGCCGATATCCGATATCCCGATATTGTCCAACTCTTATTTACCGATTCCGATATCAACCGATACCGATATATACAGTTGTGGAATTAACACATTATTATGCCTAATTTTGTTGTGATGCCCCGCTGGATGCATTAAACAATGTAACAAGGTTTTCCAAAATAAATCAACACAAGTTATGGAAAAAAATGCCAACATGGCACTGCCATATTTATTATTGAAGTCACAAAGTGCAATATTTTTTTTAACATGCCTCAAAACAGCAGCTTGGAATTTCGGACATGGGGAGGTTGAAGTGGGCGGGGTTGAAGTGTGTGTGGGGGGGGGGTTAGCGGGGGTGTATATTGTAGCATCCCGGAAGAGTTAGTGCTGCAAGGGGTTCTGGGTATTTGTTCTGTTGTGTTTATGTTGTGTTACGGTGCGGATGTTCGCCCGAAATGGGTTTGTCTATCTTGTTTGGTGTGGGTTCACAGTGTGGCGCATATTTGTAACAGTGTTAAAGTTGTTTATACGGCCTCCCTCAGTGTGACCTGTATGGCTGTTGCCCAAGTATCCATTGCATTCACTTGTGTGTGTGAAAAGCCGTATATATTATGTGATTGGGCCGGCACGCAAAGGCAGTGCCTTTAAGGTTTATTGGTGCTCTGTACTTCTCCCTACGTCCGTGTACCACTCAGTACACCGGTGTTTTAAAAAGTCATACGTTTTACTTTTTGAAACCGATACAGATAATTTCCTATATCACATTTTAAAGCATTTATCGCCCGATAATATCGGACTGCCGATATTATCGGACATCTCTAATTAACAGTAAATGAACAAGTAGATTACTAATTCATTTTCTACCACTTGTCCTTAATAATTTTGACAAAATAATAGAATGATAAATGACACAATATGTTACTGCATATGTCAGCAGCAATTACGAGCCTTTGTTTGTTTACTTACTACTAAAAGACAAGTTGTCTTGTATGTTCACTATTTTATTTAAGGACAAACTTGCAATAAGAAACATATGTTTAATGTACCCTAAGATTTTTTTGGTATAATAAAGCCAATAATGCCATTTTTTTTGTGGTCCCCTTTATTTAGAAAAGTACCAAAATATTGGTATCGGGACAACACTAATACACACACACCATGCACCCACTGGCAGAAATGTAGAACGGCGCCCATGGTTCCAATTAATATACGCTGGATCTTTTCAAGCGGTGTTCCCTGCAGCCAGTGGTGTTCTCAGTACAGGGGTCTGCTTGGTCTGTGCACCATTAGCATGTCGCCACTCTGCCCCGCAAAGCCGCTAATAGCAGAGCCCCGAAGAGGGCCGCTTTCCGTAAGGGGCCACAACAAGGTCGCGCTCGCTCTCGGATAGAAAGCAGAGAGCGTGAACGTGCCGATTGCAAACATTTCAGCATGTGTGTGGCTGTGTCATGCAGGTGAGGCTTCGGGGTCGCATACGTGCACGCTGGGATTCTGCCGGAGTGCAGGAGAGGGCCTCACATCTGGCAGCCTGGCTGTCGGCCCACCTTGGTGATGGGCT
>NC_084731.1:86197017-86212017 GCF_033978785.1 Entelurus aequoreus | reverse complement strand
AACACATTATCATGCCTAATTTTGTTGTGATGCCCCGCTGGATGCATTAAACAATGTAACTTTACCATGAATTGATTAACGTGGACCCCGACTTAAACAAGTTGTAAAACTTATTCGGGTGTTACCATTTAGTGGTCAATTGTACGGAATATGTACTGTACTGTGCAATCTACTAATACAAGTTCCAATCAATCAATCAAAAACAAGGTTTTCCAAAATAAGAGAACAACTTCAACTCCAGTTATGGAAAAAAGTGCCAACATGGCACTGCCATATTTATTATTGAAGTCACAAAGTGCATTATTTTTTTTTAACATGCCTCAAAACAGCAGCTTGGAATTTGGGACATGCTCTCCCTGAGATAATCCTAATACCCACTACAACTATGAGAAATACTATACTTTGACTTTCACAAAGTGCATTGTCATTTTTTTTTTTTAAACATGCCTCAAAACAACAGCTACAAAAACAATGAAGACACACAGCTTCAGTCCAGAGTATACTAGAGCAGTGGTCCCCAACCACCGGGCCGCGGCCCGGTACCGGTCCGCACAAGAAATTTTAAAAAAATCAAATAAATAAATAATTTATTTATTTATTTTTTTATTAAATCAACATAAAAAACACAATATATACATTTACGTATATCAATATAGCTGCGATGAGGTGGCGACTTGTCCAGGGTGTACCCCGCCTTCCGCCCGATTGTAGCTGAGGTAGGCTCCAGCGCCCCCCGCGACCCCGAAGGGAATAAGCGGTAGAAAATGGATGGATGGATGGATATCAATATAGATCAATGCAGTCTGCAGGGATACAGTCCGTAAGCACACATGATTGTATTTCTTTATGCCAAAAAAAGAAAAAGAAAAAAAGAAAAAAAAAGAAATACCATACCCCCCGGTCTGTGGGACACATTTTCAAGCGTTGACCGGTCCGCAGCTACAAAAAGGTTGGGGACCACTGTACTAGAGCATACTTGCCAACCTTGGGACCTCCGAATTCGAGAGATGGTGGGGGGGCGTGGTTGAGGTGGGGGGGTTGTATGGTTGAGGTGGGCGGGGTTGGGTGGGGGGCGGTGTTTGGTGGTAGAGGGGGTGTATATTGTAGCGTCCCGGAAGAGTTAGTGCTGCAAGGGGTTCTGTGTATTTGTTCTGTTGTGTTTATGTAGTGTTATGGTGCGGATGTTCTCCCGAAATGTGTTTGTCATTCTTGTTTGGTGTGGGTTCACAGTGTGGCGCATATATGTAACAGTGTTAAAGTTGTTTATACGGCTACCCTCAGTGTGACCTGTATGGCTGTTGATCAAGTATGCCTTGCATTCACTTATGTGTGCGTAATAGCCGCGTATATAGTGTGACTGGGCCGGCACGTGACGACAGGTTGTAGAGGACGCTAAAGGCAGTGCCTTTAAGGCACGCCCCCAATAATGTTGTCCGGGTGGAAATCGGGAGAATGGTTGCCCCGGAAGATTTTCGGGAGGGGTACTGAAATTCGGGAGTCTCCCGGGAAAATCGGGAGGTTGAAACCGATACCGATAATTTCCGATATTACATTTTAAAGCATTTATCGGACGATAATATCGGACATCTCTAATTTCTATTAATAATAATAAAAAATACAAACAGCATAGAATATTGAGGAAATACAAATGGCTACGGATTTTATGGCAAATTTGCCCAGATATTGTACTTTGTTACTGATGCTTGCGGTGTTAGCGTATTCCGAATATGCATACAATTACTGTTGCTTGTACTCCGACACATTACGTCCTCCCGGAAGTGGGAAAAAAAGCGGCGGTAAACCAAACCAAGATGGCTGTTGTGCAGCAAGCAGCGTGCAAACTCTCTGAGTACGTGAGGGGCCTAGGTCAGGGGTGTCAAACGTTTGGCCCCCGCCAACAGGTTTTATCCGGCCCGCGAGATGGGTTTGCTCGGTATAAAAATGAGCTGAAATTTTTGAATGAAAGAAACTGCTGTTCTAAAGGTGTCCACTAGATGTCACAATAGCAATTATTTGCACCCCCTCCTGCAAGAGTGAATGGAGGCAACATTTCCTGTTTGGACACTACGTACTAACAGCTGTTTATTAGTGATAGTAGTGTTGTAACGATACCAATATTTTGGTACTGCTACTAAAAGTCGTTTCGGATGATACCACAAATTTGGGTATCAATCCCATACCAAGTAGTTACAGGATCATACATTGGTTATATTCAAAGTTCTCATGTGTCCAGGGACGCATTTCCTGAGTTTATAAACATAATATACATTTTAAAAAAACAAAAGAAGATGTTGTGATGCTAAAAAATATTGACGTAATCATAGTAGTATCGACTAGATACGTGCCTGTACTTGATATAATTACAGTGGATTTTAGGTGTAGATCCACCGTTTGTTTACATTTTGACCCGGTGAGCTACGGTGTGTAGTGAAACATGTTTATCTATTCCTCGTCCTGCAGGGATGATACTTGTAAGAAACTTACTTAATTTGTCGTCATGGAGGCGAGGATTAGTGATTTAGAAGTAGCTAAAACACTGCCGACAGGGGCTGGATGTTAGCCGCTAGCTAGCTAGCCATGTCTTAAAGCACCTCTTCCTGAGGGTGTTTCAGTGTTATAACTTCACCTTAAGCGTTAGTTTTTAAGCCAAAATGTGTTCGTTTTCACTTTTCCGTCTACACGCTGTGCCTGCTTGTAAGTACTCTGTGATTGTGTGCTGCCGAAAATGCTCCTCTGCTCGTAAAACCAGCAATGTCACGACGTGACTTTGACGCGGGCGCGGGGGGGTGCGGGACCGGTACGTTTCAGAGACGGTATCGTACCGAAAATGATTCATTAGTATTGCGGTACTATAGTAATACCGGTATACCAAACAACCCTAAGTGATAGTATACAAAATGTGGATTTTTACGTTCATGCCTTGATTGTCAAAGATGTTGTTAATGTAACCAGTGAAAAAAACATGATTTGTACATTTCTAGAATGTTTTTTTTTTCTCTATTTTTAAACAAAGAAAACAATCTGAAGTTGTCTTAATTTTTAAATTATCATGCCATGATTCTTCCAGTCCGGCCAACTTGAGAATAGATTTTCTTCCATGTGGCCCCTGAGCTAAAATGAGTTTGACACCCCTAGCCTAGATCTTCCTGCGAAAAAACAGATACGAGCAAATACCGCATTTTTCGGAGTATAAGTCGCTCCGGAGCATAAGTCGCACCGGCCGAAAATGCATAATAAAGAAGGAAAAAAACATATATAAGTCGCACTGGAGTATAAGTCGCATTTTTTGGGGAAATTTATTTGATAAAACCCAACACCAAGAATAGACATTTGAAAGGCAATTTAAAATAAATAAAGAATAGTGAACAACAGGCTGAATAAGTGTATGTTATATGACGCATAAATAACCAACTGAGAACGTGCCTGGTATGTTAACGTAACATATTATGGTAAGAGTCATTCAAATAACTATAACATATAGAACATGCTATACGTTTACCAAACAATCTGTCACACCTAATCGCTAAATCCCATGAAATCTTATACGTCTAGTCTCCTACGTGAATGAGCTAAATAATATTATTTGATATTTTACGGTAATGTGTTTATAATTTCACACATAAGTCGCTCCTGAGTATAAGTCGAACCCCCGGCCAAACTATGAAAAAAACTGCGACTTATAGTCCGAAAAGTACGGTAATCAATATTTTTCAAAAAAACATTTGTCGAGTGATATCAAAGATTAAACGTCAGTGGAGTTTCCAGACATATCAAACTATTTCGTGCTCCAAACGCCATTCTACACCATAAGGCAGTTGAAAACTCGGAAAAGCATGGAGGTCTTTGGGGGTGGCTGTGTCCAGGAAATTGGTATCAAGATAAATATGTATCGTTTTTGCTCTGGTATCGTTGCATTTCATGATTCATATTTGCGTCTTGCGTTGATATTTGTCCTGTTGTCATATGTATTCTGACACATTTATAAACAAGAGGGGAGTTGTGAAGTACCTTTCCTGACAAAGTGTCATCGACTCTGGCTTTCTTTTGTCTGTTTGTTAAAAATCAAAATACAAAGAATATCAAGATAATACTTGAACGGGAAATACTTAGCGAGTAAAGTATATTAAAAATGATATCAAACAAAGCTTTAACAAAGTGATCACTGCAAACTCGTGCCTCGACTCTGCTCCCTTGTACTGGAGTAAAGGAAAGAAAGTGTACAAAAATATGAATTTTGGCATCGAAAACATGTCATGATACAAAAAATACCAGGGCTGTGAATCTTTGGGTGTCCCACGATTCGATTCAATATCGATTCTTGGGGTCACGATTCGATTCAAAATCGATTTTTTTTTTTTAATTCAACACGATTCTCGATTCAAAAACGATTTTTTTCCCGATTCAGAAGGATTCTCTATTCATTCAATACATAGGATTTCAGCAGGATCTACCCCAGTCTGCTGACATGCAAGCAGAGTAGTAGATTTTTGTAAAAAGCTTTTATAATTGTAAAGGACAATATTTTATCAACTGATTGCAATAATGTTAATTTGTTTTAACTATTAAATGAACCAAAAATATGACTTATTTTATCTTTGTGAAAACATTGGACACAGTGTGTTGTCAAGCTTATGAGATGCGATGCAAGTATAAGCCACTATGATACAATTGTTCTTTTTTAATTTATTTTTTATAAATGTCTAATGATAATGTCAATGAGGGATTTTTAATCACTGCTTTGTTGAAATTTTAACTAATATTGATACTGGTGTTGATAATATTCATTTTTGTTTCACTACTTTTGGTTTGTTCTGTGTCGTGTTTGTGTCTCCTCTCAATTGCTCTGTTTATTGCAGTTCCGAGTGTTGCTGGGTCGGGTTTGGTTTTGGAATTGGATTGCATTGTTATGGTATTGCTGTGTGTTGTTTTGTTGGATTGATTAATAAAAAAATTACAATTTAAAAAAAAACAAAAAAACATTTAAAAATAAAAAAATAGATTTTTTAAAAATGAGAATCGATTCTGAATCGTACAACGTGAGAATCGCGATTCAAATTCGAATCAATTTTTTCACACGCCCTTAAAAAATACCCACCAAAAACATTGTATTTTTTTCAATGTTTGTAAGTATTTGTTGGCAAAACTTGTACTAGTGCCAATACAACTTTTTCTATGTTGTCTTTTTTTTTTTTAAATGCCAAATCTTAATGCCAGTGTTTTGGCTCCATTAAAAAAAATGCCCACATAAAGGTTGCAAACAGCCCCTTTAACTACTTCACTTTAAATGTGATTAATCACGATTAAATATTTTACTAGTTTGACAGCCCTAATTGCAACTTATTAAAGAAACATTAGTGTACTTTTTGATCATTATTGCCAATATGTTATGTATATTACATATTTGAAACATTGGTTGTGTGCCTAAAAAACTCCTCTGATGGTGTAATTGGAAACACATTCCAGTATCTTGCTGATGAACAAGCACCATAGATAAAAAGCACCGGGAAAGGATGTTACATAAGGCAAAAGCTGTGTCCTTGCACAAACCATCAATAAAAACCCTTCAAGTTATGCAACCGTTGCATGTGTGGTGAATAAGGAGAATAGCACAAGAAACTGCAAACACTGAAATGGGATATTGGGAGTTTTTGTTAGCATGTGTAAAGTTATTCCAGGATTTTACAGCCAGGTCCTTGTCCAGTCCAAAACAAGATCTGAGATCAGCCTTTGTGCTGCATTACAGTACACATCGTGTTATTCCATCAACATCAACTAAACAATAAGAAAATAGTCATATACTTGTACTAGGAGCAGGGAGACAATCAAAGCAAGTGGACAGAAGACACATTTCATAAATTATTTTTGGACCTATGACAGTTATTCTGTTAAATCTATGAGTCTTTTAAGGGAGCCATGCCTTTCATATAGCTGTTAAAAAGACTGGTGTGTTTTTAGAATGTTTTTGTTTACTTGTTTTGTTTGTTTTTTTGTTTTTATCAAGGACGAAACGACTGATAGCAGTTATAGGTCAGAAGAATCATCAGTATTTCTTAGGGATGTCTGATAATGGCTTTTTGCCGATATCCGATATTGTCCAACTCTTAATTACAGATACCGATATCAACCGATACTGATATCAACCGATATATACAGTCGTGGAATTAACACATTATTATGCCTAATTTAGACAACCAGGTATGGTGAATATAAGGTCCTTTTTTTTTTAAATTAATAAAATAAAATAAGATAAATAAATTAAAAACATTTTCTTGAATAAAAAATAAAGTAAAACAATATAAAAACTGTTACATAGAAATGAGGAATTAATGAAAATGAGTAAAATTAACTGTTAAAGGTTAGTACTATTAGTGGACCAGCAGCACGCACAATCATGTGTGCTTACGGACTGTATCCCTTGCAAACTGTATTGATATATATTGATATATAATGTAGGAACCAGAATATTAATAACAGAAAGAAACAACCCTTTTGTGTGAATGAGTGTAAATGGGGGAGGGAGGTTTTTTGGGTTGGTGTACTAATTGTAAGTGTATCTTGTGTTTTTTATGTTGATTTAATAAAACATTTTAAAAAATAAAAAAAATAAAATAAAAAAAACGATACTGATAATAAAAAAAAACCATACCGATAATTTCCGATATTACATTTTAAAGCATTTATCGGCCGATAATATCGGAAGGACGATATTATCGGACATCTCTAGTATTTCTCTATTGCTTGGAATTTGTCTGAAATATTGACATTTTCTTTTAATGTAAATCGTTAATAAGGTGGCGCCTCATGCGCCTGCTTTGACAGCAATTAATTAAAGTTAAAGTCCCAACGATAGTCACACACACACTAGGTGTGGGGAAATTATCCTCTGCATTTGACCCTGGGAGGTGAGGGGAGCAGTGAGCATCAGCGGTGGCCGCGCTCGGGAATCATTTGGTTATTTAACCCCCAATTCCAACCCTTGATGCTGAGTGCCAAGTGAGTCCCATTTTTATCGTCTTTGGTATGACTGGGCCGGGGTTTGAACTCACGACCTTCCAGTTTCAGGGCAGACACTCTAACCCAGGGGTCGGCAACCCGCGGCTCCGGAGCCGCATGCGGCACCTTGACCACTCTGATGCGGCTCAGCTACTTACATGCCGACCCCCCCGATTTTCCCAGGAGACTTGTGGATCTCTGTGTCTCTCATAGATTACTCCCAGGGAAATAATAATCCTATTTACATTCTAATTACTAAATAAAGGACGTGCCCTAATTGCACTGCAGTAATTGTCCTCTATAGCATTTACATACAGCGCCAGTCCAGCCACATGTTGTTATTACTTGCACACACAGGAGACAGCAAAGCATACTTACTCATCAGCCACACAGCTTACACTGACGGTAGCCGTATCAAACAACTTTAACATTGTTACGTTACAAATATGCGCCACACTGTGAACCCACACCAAAAAAGAATGAAAAACACATTTCTGGAGAACATCTCACCGTAACACAACATAAACACAACACAACCATTACCCAGAATCCCATGCAGCCCTAACTCTTCCGGTCTACATTATACACCCCCGCTACCACCAAATCCCCCCACACATCAACCCCCTCTCCGTGCGTTGGTTGAGCGGAAGAGTTAGGGCTGCATGGGATTCTGGGTATTGGTACCGTCAGTGTAAGATGTGTGGCTGCTGAGTTAGTACGCCTTGCTGTCACTTACGTGAACAAGCTGAAACTGCATTCTACGTGTGGTCGAGCAGGTACACTGATAGGGCAGACTGTAGAGGGCGCCAAAAGCAGTGTCATCACGCTCTGATATTCGGGAGTCTCCCGGGAAAAATGAGAGGGTTTTGCAAGTATGACGCTATCAAGTGCCATTCATTCAAAACTCGCGGGCTGCACTAACATCAAATTTCCACATTAAAGTGCGTGCCGGTGCGTGTGTCGGAGACCCCTGGGTAACATAGCACAAAGCATTTAAGCTCTGTATGCGGTGTTTTTCATTTTAAATTTTAATTTTTTTTTTGTGGCTCCCATTACTTTCTTTAATTTGTGAAACTTGCCAAAATGGCTCTTTGAGTGGTTAAAGGTTGCCGACCCCTGCTCTAACCACAAGGACACTGAGCAGGTGTGATAAAATGTGATTAATCGCAAATAGATACCATTTTTTTCATCTTTAAAAAGTGTACCTTGGACAGATCATTTTGAAGAGTTTAATGATAACAACAACATGGGACTGGATCATTTGTTTGCTTTGGGCAAATGTTTGTTATTTAAATGTAATGCGTTTGTAAACAGCTCAACACAAAATGGACACAAATACTCTTAAGGACACTGGTACATGCCGCTGGTACTTTACCAAATATTCAATCCTTTGCTAATTTACGTACATTTTGCCATGTTTTAGAATGTTGTTTTTGTTTGAAAGTAGCTCGTCATAGGAACTAGGATAACAGGTTACAGGAAACGGGCGACAGGATACAGGCTACAATCATCGAGCCCTGACTGGAGGGCGAGGCAGGCATAAATAGTTCCAACATCCACACACTCCACTCACCCTGGACATTCAAGCATTTTCAAAGCAACTTGCGTGTATCGGCGGCTCGCCCGTTTCCGCGGCTTGCGTATATACAACATTCACACGCAATTCCGACCAAGGGCTAGTTTTTTAGTTGCAATGTTTGACTGAGATCAAAACCTGGGACACAATTTTACATAAAAAATACAAAAATTCTATGGAAAATTTGAATCATTTGAAAGATAGAGAATATGAAAGCAGAGGTCATGCAAATTGTTGGTTCATGCATATAAAGTTGTTTACCAGCATTGGGAGGACGTTGCTTAAATGGTAAAAAGCTTGCCAGAAACTTGAGGGTTCTTGGTTGGAGTCCAGTTTACGCCTTCCTAGTCACTGCCGTTGTGTCCTTGGGCAAGACACATTACCCACCTTGCTCCCAGTGCCACACACTGGTTTAAATGTAACTTAAAAATGTAGATAATGTGCTTTGAGCCACTTGAGAAAAAGCGCTATATAAATATAATTCACTTTATTGCTTGCGCCCCGCCACTGTTTCCAGTAGATGCTGTTTTGGTTAAATTAACTTATTGGTATGGATTTTTTTTTTTTTTTTATATAAATATCAGCCAAAAACATAGTGTTTTTCTTACAAGGATGATCAGACATTGATGGAATTGGAAATTCTCCCTATCAGCAATTCTTGCTCTGTGTTGAAAAGCACATCAATGTGTTTGTGTCTTGGAAAGACAAACAGGCACGTTTATGCGAGTACGCCAATTCCCACAAGTCCCTGCCAGCCCTTATGTTCACCCCCATGTGTCTTATTGTATCATCAGGCCAGAGTGTTCCCAGCTTCTATCCAGTTTTGTCAGCTCATATGTTCACTGTGCTCAGATCTTAATTCAGGTTCAGAAAGTTCAGTAGTTTTTTGTTTAATTGCCTGCTGCTTCACACCACCATCATCCAACATGACTTAAACCCAGTTTACGATGTACACTATATTGCCAAAAGTATTTACCCACCCATCCAAATGATAAGAATCAGATGTCCTAATCACTTGGCCCGGTGTATAAAATCAAGCACTTAGGCAAGGAGACTGTTTCTACAAACATTTGTAAAAGAATGGACCGCTCTGTGATTTCCAGCGTGGAACTGTCATAGGATGCCACCTGTTCCACAAATCCAGTCGTGAAATTTCCTCGCTCCTAAATATTCCAAAGTCAACTTTATCATAAGAAAAGTGAAAAGTTTGGGAACAACAGCAAGTCAGCTACCAAGTGGTAGGCCACGTAAACTGACAGAGAGGGGTCAGTCACTTGCTACAGAGCTCCAAACTTCATGTGACCTTCCAATTAGCCCACGTACAGTACGCAGAGAGCTTCATGGAATGGGCTTCCATGACCAAGCAGCTGCATATAAGCCATACCGTATTTTTCAAACTATAAGTCGCAGTTTTTTTCATAGTTTGGCCGGGGGTATGACTTATACTCAGGAGCGACTTATGTGTGAAATTATTAACACATTACCATAAAATATCAAATAATATTATTTAGCTCATTCACGTAAGAGACTAGACGTATATGATTTCATCGGATTTAGTGATTAGGTGTGACAGATTGTTTGGTAAATGTATAGCATGTTCTATATGTTATAGGTATTTGAATGACTCATACCATAATATACCGGTAGATGGATAGATAGTACTTTATTGATTCCTTCAGGAGAGTTCCCTCAGGAAAATGATATATATATATATATATATATATATATATATATATATATATATATATATATATATATATATATATATAATATATATATATATATATATATATATATATATATATATATATATATATGTATATATGTGTATATATGTATATATATGTATATATGTATATATATGTATATATATATATATATGTATATGTATATATGTATATATATATGTATATGTATATATATGTATATGTATATGTATATGTATATGTATATGTATATGTATATGTATATATATGTATATATATATATATATATATATATATATATATATATATATATATATATATATATATATATATATATATATATATATATATATATATATATATATATATATATATATATATATATATATATATATATATATATGTGGGAAAAAATCACAAGACTATTTCATCTCTACAGGCCTGTTTCATGAGGGGTTTCCTCAATCCTCAGGAGATTTTAATGGGAGCATTCACATACCATGGTTTATATAGGGCACAGAGCGGGTGGGTACAGGCAGGCGTGGGGGCGTGGTGATTGACTCATGTGTTTCCACGGCTTGCTCCCATTAAAATCTCCTGAGGATTGAGGAAACCCCTCATGAAACAGGCCTGTAGAGATGAAATAGTCTTGTGATTTTTTTTCCCACACATACATATTACGCTCTACCACGGTATCGAGCACTATTTTTTGGATAATCTAATTAAGACATATATATATATATATATATATATATATATATATATATATATATATATATATATATATATATATATATATATATATATATATATATATATATATATATATATATATATATATATATATGTATATATATATATATATATATATATGTATATATATATATATATATATATGTATATATATATATATATATATATGTATATATATATATATATATATATATATATATATATGTATATATATATATATATGTATATATATATATATATATATATATGTATATATATATATATATATATATATATATATATATATATATACATATATATATATATATGTATATATATATATATATGTATATATATATATATATGTATATGTATATATATATATATATATGTATATGTATATATATATATATATGTATATATATATATATATATATATGTATGTTACATTAACATACCAGGCACGCTCTCAGTTGGTTATTTATGCGTCATATAACGTACACTTATTCAGCCTGTTGTTCACTATTCTTTATTTATTTTAAATTGCATTTCAAATGTCTATTCTTGGTGTTGGGTTTTATCAAATAAATTTCCCCAAAAAATGTGACTTATACTCCAGTGCGACTTATATGTTTTTTTCCTTCTTTATTATGCATTTTCGGCCGGTGCGACTTATACTCCGGAGCGAATTATACTCCGAAAAATACGGTACATCACCAAGTCCAATGCAAAGCGTCGGATGCAGTGGTGTAAAGCAGTGGTCCCCAACCACCGGGGCGCGGCCCGGTACCGGTCCGTGGACCGATTGGTACCGGGCCGCGGCCGCACAAGAAAAAACTAACAAAAAAATGTTGGGTTTTTTTTTTGTTTTTTTTTAATTAAATCAACATAAAAAACACAATATATACATTGTATATCAATATAAATCAATACAGTCTGCAGGGATACAGTCCGTAAGCACAAATGATTGTATTTCTTTATGACAAAAAAAAAAAAATGTTTTGTTTTTTTACTAACCCCCCGTGGGACACATTTTCAAGCATTGACTGGTCCGCAAGTACAAAAAGGTTGGGGACCACTGGTGTAAAGCACGTCGCCACTGGGCTGTAGTGCATTCTCTGGAGTGATGAATCACGCTTTTCCATCTGGCAATCTGATAGATGAGTCTGGGTTTGGAGGTTGCCAGGAGAATGCTACATTTCGGACTGCATTCTGCCGAGTGTGAAATTTGGTGAGGAGGAATTATGGTGTGGGGTTGTTTTTCAGGAGTTGGGCTTTGCCCCTTAGTTCCAGTGAAAGGAACTTTGAATGCTCCAGGATACCAAAACATTTTGGACAATTCCATGGGATGGCACTCCAAGTTGTGAGTAAAGGTAGGTGGCCAAATACTTTTGGCAATATAGTGTATGTAAAGCAAATAATAATCAATCATCAAGCTTAATAAGCCCCTAATAGTCAGTCGTCGTCCGGTTTTAGACATTCTCCTCTAGTCTGTCTCTTATTTTTCACCATCACCACCTTCTGAGGACCCTCACGGTCAGCAGTGGACACATGACTCCACTGTGTGTCCAAGTCCACCTGTAATATCAAACACCCCCGAATGCCTCCAGTCCAATGTTGAGTGAGATATCAATTCCATCGCTCCTTCCGCCATGGCTTTAAATCATTTCCTGGCCCAAATGGCTGCACTGTTTGTCTCCGGAATTGGCTGCACCTGTAGACGTGTGTGTGTGTGTGTGTGTGTGTGTGTGTGTGTGTATGAGGTCAAGTCATGTTTCAGCTGGTGTGATGTGATTCTGTATGTGCTTTTACATTATCAAGAGCTTGCACTGAAATCACATTGTTACTTCGTACAACCATGCTGTAATATTATTATTATTATTATTATCTTACGTTTTATGCTTTACTACCATGTTTTTACTGTATACTTCAAATTCCACAGCATTCACAAAAATGAGTCTTAGTCATAAACATTATTGCACCTCCACTTGCCGTGTTTGGATTGCTAAATCGATGCCCAATGGGACTGAAAGAAAATGTCTGTCTGCATCACAGCCAGGTGGTTCTGGGTTGGAATACCAGCTATGACTTCTTTATGTAGAGGCCATGTTCTTCCTGTGTTTGCATGGTTTCCATGGTGTACTTCTGTTTCCAAACACAGTCCAAAAAAACTTGCATGGTAGGTTTGCAAAAATATGGAATCCCCAGTCAGGGAGGATGTTCATTCAGGCCATGTCTACATTAAGCCGGATAACTCCTTAACAAATAATTATTTAGTCTAAGCCCTGTGTCAGCCACACTAAACCATCGTTTAGGTTCCCCTTCTTGGATATTTTTTTACTCGGGTAAGTGCGCCGTGTATTTCTTGAATCTCCGGCTCTTAGCTTTGTATGGACCCGTCGATCGTTTACAAAATGAGTTCGGAGAGGAAGTGACGCCAGAAAGACCGCACCCCACACAGGAAGTGACGTCAGAACGCGCCACAGCCAGCTTCATAACAAGCGGTATGGGAACGCGCGATTGCAGCTATTTCGGATACAACACATCTCAGATGGCAACATAGCAGTTGAGCGACAGTTTTAAGGCCTGGAAGAACGGCAGCCTGGTGGGATATGTTAGCGGACATCCATTGTTTAATTTCATTAAGACACGTCTCCAGGTGACTACAATCCGGCGTGTTGGTCAGGTTTAGGGGCATGTAGAGGTTGGGTGTCATCAGCATAACAGTGAAAGCTAACACCGTATTTGCGTATGATGTTCTACAGCAGGGGTCCCCAAACTTTTTGACTCCGGGGCCGCATTGGGGTAAAACAATTTGGCTGGGGGCCACGCTATATGTATATATATATATATATATATATATATATATATATATATATATATATATATATATATATATATATATATATATATATATATATATATATATATATATATATATATGTGTGTGTGTGTGTATATGTAAATGTGTATACTGTATATGTGTGTGTGTGTGTATATATATATATCAGTGGCGTGCGGTGAGGTTAATGTCTGGTGAGGCACTGCATCATCACAGTCAGATTTACTAACATATGAACCCTAAATAGTATCTTATTCACCATGTGATTGGCAGCAGTTAACGGGTTATGTTTAAAAGCTCATACCAGCATTCTTTACACAACTGTAGCACACAAAAAAGCACATTTAATAAAAAAAACATTATTATGGTCTTACCTTTCTTGCTGGACATCCACACAGCCAGCCTTTGCGTGTGTACCACGCCGTTTGAAAAGAACGGGTCTTCTGTCCCGAAGTCAAAAGCAAACCTTTTAGCTCCGGCGTTGGTCTACCTTTAATTATTACCTCCTGCTTCGATTGAAAGTCCAGTTTAGAAAACTGTTTTATTTTACATATGTAATCCTCCATGTTTTTAATAAAAGTCCAGGCGAGAGGAAATAAACAATCGCTTGCAAACTTTTTTTTTAATTTATTTTTTTTATATATCTTCTGCGGCCGAGCAATGATCTCTGGGATCACTACCGCCCTCTACCACGAGGAGGCCGGATTACTGCGAGCCTCAACCAGTACGTCTTTTGCAGCAGATTTATGAATGCTCAGCACAAGAAATACGTTACGCACATACAGTTTTTGACAAAATACACTGTACATTATATACCTCAGCTAACTAAACTATGCCATAGTTTAGTTAGCTGATATAATTCATATAGCAATACAGTCTCACTGCACAGCAGCTCAGCAGTTAGCCGAGTCATTGTGCACAATCCATGTTGAGGCACAAATCAGTGACGTACCTCAACTGGCTGCTGATCACCGCACCGTCTCTTCTCAGTATTTGAACGGCAAATGTGAAAATAAAAATAAAAATAATCTAAAACTGGTGAAGTTAAATGGAAAATAACTTTAGTATAATCACTGGATACATATAACAATTATTTTTATTTTTTTTTATTTTTAATTTTTTTTTCTTTCCATGATGGCAGGTGAGGCCCC
>NC_084731.1:86188048-86196997 GCF_033978785.1 Entelurus aequoreus | reverse complement strand
CTTCAACCACATCACTGATGATTGCTCACTGCCAACAGTCAAAATAAAACATCACTTACTGTGCAATGTCGGCTGTCATTAGGGTATAGTCCCATTTAGAGGAAGAACGACTCATAATCCTCACGTCTTTTCATGTCTTTCTCGCCATTTCCGGGCCTAAATTGGCTGTCAAAGTGTACCAACTTGTTGGAATATGTCCTCATCCTTCTACTATCAAGGTGAGAGGCATGATTGATGATCTATAATAAACTTCCACGAGCTCCGATGCGAGAAAGCGGCCTCACCAGCCGATGGAACACAAGCTTGTGATAAATAATTCGCCTGCGTCAGCACTTATAATAACAATATCACTAATACTTGGTTAATATTCAAGCCGCCAAATAGTAAATGGAGTATTGTTGGCGGTTTTTTGGATGGTGATTTATTGGGTTTTATGGCGGAATAGAGGACCTTCCGTTGGCTCTGTTGTAAACAGACTTTTATTTAAGAGTTAGAATGCGTTAAAAAAAAAAGGTCACAAATACAAGCAGCGGAAATATGTGTTCCTCCGCAGCATGTCTGCGACCACCCTCAGAGAGAGAAGGTGAGGAGCTCGGTCATCCGGCAGAGCGCTCAGAGTTGAGCCGCTGCTTCTTCATGTCGAGAGGAGACAGCTGAGCTACTACGGATGCTTCCCCGGTGAGGTGTTTCGGGCATGTCAAATCCGAGACTGGGCCTCGGGGCAGACATAGGACACGCTGGATGGACTATGTCTCACAGCTGTCCTGGGTACGCCTCAGTGTCCCCCCTGTGGAACCAAAGGAGGTGGCCAGGGACAATGAAGTCTGGGCATCTCTGCTAGACTGCTGCCCCCTCGATCCGGACACTGATAAGCTGCGGGAAATTGGATGGATGAATTAGGTTAGTGTTTTTCATACCTACCATTGTTCTCTAGTTGTGACTAATTTCATCTTGATGAAGCCTTTTCTAACATTCCCACACTACAAATAATACACAGTTAGTGCCTGGTATCGTGTCAGACAAATATCAACACCGGCCAAATTACAAGACTCCGATATTGTATCTGAAGTGAACACCTTGAGCTGAAATACTTGTAATATCTGAAAAAGGCCTTCTGGAATTCCTTCCATACTTGTTCCCACTACAATCCCAACTATCCACTTTCCACTCCATAGTTTGCTCGAGCCAAAGAGCATAAGTTTCCGAGCAAGACAGTTCCATTCAATTTAGTATGCTACACATTTTATGGCATTGCCAAAATATCTGACCCGCACAATTCAATGTTTGATCATTGCAATGAGATTCCCTGTCACTCTCGTCACAGTGCCAACCCTCACTAAACTAACATGCATGTGATTTTAAGCCAAAGTACTCACAAGCTGCGTTTCCATTAACTGTAGAAATGCACAAAACCTGAATACCGCAATAAAAAAAACTGGTAATGGAAACACCCATATTTCGAAAAACCTCTCAAATATCGCTGTTCTTGCGCTCTCATGAGGTGCTTTTATTCAAGTTTTTTGCAAAAGCATGACGGAAATAATTTTTTTTTTCGCATTTAGAGGGCACCTAAGCACCAAACCAACGGGGCACCCATGCAAGACAACCAGGGCAGACAGGTCATCTTGAGCCGGATTCGCATATACTAGTTCTCGGGACGCAGGTCTAAGAACGTAACAAAAAAGTTGACATTGTTTCATCATATAAATATTTGGGGACTTTTTTTGACGACCAGCTCAAGTTTGATGTGAACACAGATTTTATAGTGAAGCGAGCACAACAAAGAATTCATCTTCTCAGGAAGATGAAATGATTTCTCTGTCAGGCCTGTTATACTCTTTGTCGTTTTTATCAAACATTTATTGAGAGTCTTATGTGTTTTTATTTTATTTGTTGGTTTCACTGTCTTTCAGTTAAAGACCGAAACAGCCTGTTTAGTATTGTGAAAGGCCTACTGAAACCCACTACTACCGACCACGCAGTCTGATAGTTTATATATCAATGATGAAATCTTAACATTGCAACACATGCCAATACGGCCGGGTTAACTTATAAAGTGCAATTTTAAATTTCCCGCTAAACTTCCGGTTGAAAACGTCTATGTATGATGACGTATGCGCGTGACGTCAATCGTTGAAACGGAAGTATATCGGACACATTGTATCCAATACAAAAAGCTTGGTTTTCATCGCAAAATTCCACAGTATTCTGGACATCTGTGTTGGTGAATGTTTTGCAATTTGTTTAATGAACAATGAAGACTGCAAAGAAGAAAGCTTTAGGTGGGATCGGTGTATTAGCGGCTGGCTGCAGCAACACTAACCAGGAGGACTTTGACTTGGATAGCAGACGCGCTATCCGACGCTAGCCGCCAACCCGCATTGATGATCGGGTGGAGTCCTTCGTCGCTCCGATCGATCGCTGGAAACGCAGGTGAGCACGGGTGTTGATGAGCAGATGAGGGCTGGCTGGCGTAGGTGGATAGCTAATGTTTTTAGCATAGCTCTGTGAGGTCCCGTTGCTAAGTTTGCTTCAATGGCGTCGTTAGCGCACAGCATTGTTAAGCTTCGCCAGGCTTGAAAGCATTAACCGTGTAGTAACAGGTCCATGGTTTAATAGTATTGTTGATTTTCTGTCTATCCTTCCAGTCAGGGTTTATTTCTTTTGTTTCTATTTGCAGTTAAGCCCGATGCTATCACGTTAGCTCCGTAGCTAAAGTGCTTCGCCGATGTATTTGTCGTGGAGATAAAAGTCACTGTGAATGTCCATTTTGCGTTCTCGACTGCTCCATTTTCAAGAGGATATAGTATCCGAGGTGGTTTAAAATACAAATCCGTGATCCACAATAGAAAAAGGAGAGAGTGTGGAATCCAATGAGCCAGCTTGTACCTAAGTTACGGTCAGAGTGAAAAAAGATGCGTCCTGCACTGCACTCTAGTCCTTCACTCTTCACGTTCCTCATCTACGAATCTTTCATCCTGGCTCAAATTTTTAAAGTTTACACAGCTACCAAAACAACGATGATAATGGACTCCGACAGAAAACAAACACCCAAATTCAGCATCGACACTACTATGTTCCAAGGGACGACTAAACAAGAGGACCTACATTCAGGATTGCATCCACCTACACTTATTGAGATTATTGAAACAACATCAAAGATTGTTGAACAAGAAAATATGGAACTAAAAAATTTCTGCAACAAAGATTACAAAAACCAGGATTTGGAAAATGATATAGATCCAGATACAAATTTTTTCTCCCACATCAGTAATAATTGTTTTTATTATACAGATGATCAATATAATAGCAACATTACATGCGATAACAAATTGTCAATTATTCATTTTAATAGCAGAAGCTTGTATGCAAACTACAACAACATTAAGAACTTTTTGGAACACATCAACGAACCATTCAAAGTGATTGCTGTCACAGAAACATGGATTGATGATACAAAAGGAATAGATTTTGATCTGGAGGGATATGAACTAAACTACATCAACAGAACCAACAAAAATGGAGGATGAGTAGCTGTGTACGTGATGAAGAACCTGAACTACAAAGTGGTAAAAAACATGTCATTTGCTATAGATAATATCTTAGAATGTATAACCATTGAAATATGTCAGGAAAAAAGCAAAAACATTTTCATCAGTTGTATATATAGATCACCTAAGTCGGGGGTCGGCAACCCGCGGCTCTAGAGCCGCATGCGGCTCTTTAGCGCCGCCCTAGTGGCTCTCTGGAGATTTTTCAAAAATGTATGAAGAATGGAAAAAGATGAGGGGAAAAAAATCTATTTTTTTGTTTTAGTATGGTTTCTGTAGGAGGACAAACATGACACAAACCTCCCTAATTGTTACAAATCACACTGTTTATATTAAACGTGCTTCACTGATTCGAGTATTTGGCAAGCGCCGTTTTGTCCTACTAATTTTGGCGGTCCTTGAACTCACCGTATAGTTTGTTTACAATGTATAACTTTCTCCGACTTTCTAGGACGTGTTTTATGCCACTTCTTTTTCTGTCTCATTTTGTCCGCCACACTTTTAACGTTGTGCGTGAATACACAAAGGTGAGTTTTGTTGATGTTATTGACTTGTGTGGAGTGCTAATCAGACATATTTGGTCACTGCATGACTGCAAGCTAATCGATGCTAACACGCTATTTAGGCTAGCTATATGTACATATTGTATCATTATGCCTCATTTGTAGCTATATTTTAGGTCATTTAGTTTCCTTTAAGTCCTCTTAATTCAATGTATATCTCATGACACACTATCTGTATGTAATATGGCTTTTAATTTGTTGCGGCTCCAGACAGATTTGTTTTTGTATTTTTCGTCCAATATGGCTCTTTCAACATTTTGGGTTGCCGACCCCTGACCTAAGTCAAGTATAGAAACATTTGAAGAATGGATCAAGGCTACTTACATGGATAATGGTCAAAGAATAATGTTCTTATGTGGTGACTTTAATATTGACTTATTGAACCCTAACAAGCAAAAGTCTATTGATGACTTCATTGATACAATGTACAGCATCAGTTTATATCCAAAAATCACAAAGCCAAGCAGAATCACAGCACACTGTGCCACGCTTATTGATAATATTTTTACCAATGAGTTTGACAATAACACTACAAGTGGTCTACTTATAACCGACGTTAGTGATCATCTGCCAGTTTTTACAATATATGATGGACACTACAAGAAGAACATGGAAGACAAAAGGACATTTCGAAGACTGTGCACAGAGAAGAGGATGACTGCTTTCAAAATTGAGCTACAAAAGCAAGATTGGTACAATGTGTACAAGGAAAAAGAGGTTGATGAAGCATATGAACATTTCTTAGACAAGTTCATAATACTTTATGACAAACATTGTCCATGGATACAACTCAGTAATAAACAGAGAAAGAATAATCAACCATGGATGACAAAAGGACTAAAAAATGCTTGTAAGAAGAAGAATACACTATATAGAGAATTTATAGCACAAAGAACTATAGAGGCAGAAATTAAGTACAAAAAGTATAAAAACAAGTTAACAGACATACTACGATCATGTAGAAAAGAATATTACAGTGAATTATTGGACAGGAACAAAAATAATATGAGAGCAACATGGGGCATCCTCAATAGCATTATTAAAAATGGCACAAATAGGGACTACCCTCAATACTTTTTAGACGGAAATAAAAAAAAATGACAACATAAAGGAAGTAGTTGAAAGCTTCAATAATTATTTTGTAAATATTGGACCAAAATTGGAAGAAAGGATTCCAGACCCAGTTCCAATTGAGGACTATAATGATACCATAGAGCGAAATCCCAACTCCATGTTCCTCAGTAATGTGACACAGGAGGAAATAGTTACAATCGTGAAAAAATGTAAATCTAAGACTTCAACTGATTGTAATGGAATTGATATGGAAACGATAAAAAAGGGTTATAGAAGAGATCTCAGGACCATTAATGTATATTAGTAACCTATCATTTCAAACAGGTACATTCCCAAACAAAATGAAAATAGCTAAAGTTGCACCAATTTATAAGACTGGAGATAAACATCAATTTACAAATTATAGACCTGTTTCTTTACTTCCACAATTTTCTAAAATCATTGAAAAACTGTTTAATAACAGATTAGAGAGTTTCATAAATAAAAATAGAATACTCGAAGAGAACCAATATGGATACAGAGCTAATGTCTCAACTTCAATGGCTTTAATTGAAATTACAGAAGAAATTACCAATGCAATAGACAGTAAAAAAATGTGCAGCAGCAGTTTTTATGGATCTAACTAAAGCATTTGACACAATTAATCACAATATTTTAATCAAAAACTAGAACGATATGGCATCAGGGGGTTAGTATTAAACTGGATAAGAAGTTATCTAACGAACAGGAAACAATACGTGAAGCTAGGCGAACACATGTCTACAACGCTTAAATATATCCTGTGGTGTACCTCAGGGATCAATATTAGGACCTAAATTATTCAATCTCTATATAAATGACATTTGTAAAGTTACAAAAGATTTAAAGTTAGTATTATTTGCGGATGATACAAGAGCGTTTTGTTCAGGAGAGAACACACAGGAGATAATACAAATAATAACAGAAAAAATTAACAAATTAAAAAGATGGTTTGACAAAAACAGACTATCGTTGAATCTTAGTAAAACTAAAATAATGCTATTTGGTAACAGTAGAAGAGAAAGTCAAACACAAATACAAATAGACGAAATAGAAATTGAAAGAGTAAATGAAACCAAATTTGTAGGTATAATGATTGATGATAAATTGAACTGGAAATCTCACGTAAAATATATACAACATAAAGTAGCAAGAAACACGTCAATAATGAATAAAGCAAAACATGTTCTAGACAAAAAATCACTTCATATTCTCTACTGCTCACTAGTGTTACCATATCTGAGCTACTGTGTAGAAATATGGGGAAATAATTACAAAAGTACACTTCATTCATTAACGGTGTTACAAAAAGATCAGTTAGAATAATACATAATGTTGGATATAGAGAACATACAAATCCTTTATTTATTGAATCAAAGATACTGAAATTCCACGACATAGTGAATTTGCAAACAGCTAAAATTATGCACGAAGCAAACTATAACCTGCTACCCAAGAATATACAACAATTCTTCTCAACAAAAGAGGAGAAATATAATCATAGAGAAAAATGTAATTTAAAACATTTGTACGCACGTACAACACTTAAGATCTTCAGTATATCAATATGTGGAATTAAATTATGGAATGGATTAAGCAAAGCAATCAAACAATGTACTAATATGATCCACTTCAAGAAACTCTTCAAACTTAAAGTGTTTACAAAGTACAAAGAAGAAGAACCACGACAAACATTCTCAATTTATTTCATCCATCCATTCATTCATTCTTAAAGTAATCTTACTTATCTCATCATATGAAATATGACTTTCTTCACCAATTATTATTATTAAATTCTTACTATTATTTATTTATTTATTTTTTATTGTGATTACCTATGGAGTTTATTGTGAATAAATTGAGAACAGGAAGTGAATAAAAAAGTTTCAGCAACTGTTATGTAAAGAAAAGGGGTAGGATTAGATAAGCTCTGCTTCTTCCTACTCCTTTTCGAACATGTTGAAAAGAGAAACTGGAAATTGTGATGTATCATGTTGTATGCTTGCATGTTCGAAATAAACTCAAACTCTAACTCTAACTCTAACTCTAACTCTAACTCTAACTCTACATCATGTGTTGCCTTCATTATATAAGACTTTTAATTTTTTGCAGCTCCAGAAGGATTTTTTTTGTTGTATTTTTGGTCCAATATGGCTCTTTCAACATTTTGGGTTGCCGACCCTTGGGCTAGGAGAAGCGCATATCCGGAGGAGCATAGCTTGTCAATTCAACCAATCACCAAACACCTACGTGTTTTAGTTCCTATGGGACTCAGTTTGGACCCTGCCTTAGAGTAGGAGCGAAAATGGTTCTAGGATCTGAGGGCCGTCGTCTCTAGTTCTTGTATGTCGGAACTAGTGTTGTCCCGATACCAATATTTTGGTACCGGTACTAAAATTATTTCGATACTTTTCTAAATAAAGGGGACCACAAAAAATTGCATTATTGGCTTTATTTTAACAAAAAATCTTATGCTACGTTAAACATATGTTTCTTATTGTAATTTAGTCCTTAAATAAAATAGTGAACATACAAGACAACTTGTCTTTTAGTAGTAAGTAAGCAAACAAAGGCTCCTAATTTAGTCTGCTGACATATGCAGTAACATATTGTGTCATTTATCATTCTATTATTTTGTCAAAATTATTAAGGACAAGTGGTAGAAAATTGAATTATTAATCTACTTGTTCATTTACTGTTAATATCTGCTTACTTTCTCTTTTAACATGTTCTGTCTACACTTCTGTTCAAATGTAATAATCACTTATTCTTCTGTTGTTTGGATGTTTTACATTAGTTTTGGATGATACCACAAATTTGGGTATCAATCTGATATGATCAATGTATGATCCTGTAACGACAAAGTCGTTACAAGATCATACATTCAAAGTCCTCATGTGTCCAGGGACATATTTCCTGAGTTTATAAACATATTATATATTTTTTTTAAACTAAAGAAGATGTGATGCCAAAAGATAATATAATCATAGTAGTATCGACTAGATACGGTCCTACACTTGGTATCATTACACTGGATGTTAGGTGTAGATCCATCCATGGCGTTTGTTTACTTTGTGACGCCGGTGAGCTACGGTGTGTAGTGAAACATGTTTAGCTAATCCTCGTCCTGCAGGGATGATACTTGTTAGAAACATACTTTATTTGTCGCCATGGAGGCGAGGATTAGTGATTTAGAAGTAGCTAAAACACTGCAGACTGGGGTAGGACGTTAGCCGCTAGCTAGCTAGCCATGTCTTAAAGCACCTCTTCCTGAGGGTGTTTCAGTGTTATAACTTCACCTTTATCTTTAGTTTTTAAGCCAAAATGCGTCTGTTCTCCCTTTTCTGTCTACACACTGTGTCTGCTTGTAAGTACTCTGGGATTGTGTGCCGCCGAACATGCTCGTCTGCTCGTAAACGAGCAATGTCACGACGTGACGACGACGGGGGGCGCGGCAAACCGGTACTTTTCAGAGGCGGTATAGTACCGAATATGATTCATTAGTATCACGGTACTATACTGATACCGGTACACCGTACAACCCTAGTCGGAACACGAGGAAAAACGGCCCGGGGACTAAAAAGGTTTTAGGAACTCCAAAAAGACTTTGGTCTCGCTTCCCTGCAGTCATTCATCATTTTTTCATCATTTCTTTTTATTCCTTTCATGAAAATGCATATATATAAGCCATATACAGTTGACACTTTATTTATTTTTTGTTTCTTATACATTTCCATGATCAG
>NC_084731.1:86095548-86183048 GCF_033978785.1 Entelurus aequoreus | reverse complement strand
TCACGGTCCGAATAGCTCTAGCTGCGTTGAAAACAATAGGAAAATATGAGGGAGTGAACAACTGACAACGTCACGCTACTTCCGGTAGGGGCAAGGTTTTTTTTTATCAGAGACCAAAAGTTGCGAACTTTATCGACGTTGTTCTATACTAAATCCTTTCAGCAAAAATATGGCAATATCGCAAAATGATCAAGTATGACACATAGAATGGATCTGCTATCCCCGTTTAAATTTAAAAAATTCATTTCAGTAGGCCTTTAATGTCACATGATTCCCAAGCAACGTTATTGAATATCACAGCTTTGCCTCGACTGTGAAGAAGCCAGCAAAGTCTCAATCTCATATTGTATCGGTCAAATTTTTGGACCCAGGTTCTCATCCGACCGAAGAGGTTGCCCAATCCTTTGACAAGTGCAATACGTGCGCACACCTATTGTACAGCAACATGTTTTCCGTACACATTCAGCTTTGCAAAGTTCTCCATAATTGATAGCAGTGTACATACTCGGCTTGTATTATTCATCGACCATGTCAGGTGCAATTCCCATCAGATACGTTCACACTACTTTCCTGCGCTCGTAACTCCTGTGACATGTACGTTTGTAATAAAATACAATAATACATTTTAAGACATTAAAAAGTTGCCAAAAAAGTTGGCAAAATAGTTAGTTTTCATGCTAATGTTAGCATGCTACCAGCTAGCATGTTAACAATTGCCATTCGTCAAGTAACAAAATATTTGACCCTGTGGGGTATACCTGTAAACGTAGTTAAAAAGCTACCATGCCTACAGTTAACATGCATCAAGTAACACACTATTTGACTCTGAGGTGATTTTTGGAAAAACTTTAAAAAAGGTAGCATGCGTGTCATGAATGAGCTGAACAGTTTGGAAGTGGAATGGTTTGAATTGGATGAAAAATGTGGGAGGAGAAGATGTATGAAAAAAGGCGGAATAATAATTACAAGAACTAATAGCATAAATTAAAGTTAGCAGGCTAGCCAGACAGCATGAAGTAACAAAAGCTACGACTCTGCAAAATAGTTAAAGTTTTCATGCTAATTTTAGCATGCTACCAGTTAGCATGTTAACAATTACCATTCGTCAAGTAACAAAATATTTGACCCTGTGGGGTATACCTGTAAACGTAGTTAAAAAGCAAACAGTTAACATGCATCAAGTAACAAAATATTTGACTCTGAGGTGGCATACTAGCAAAAAATAACTAAAAGGTTTTTGCTAATGTTAGCATGTTAGCAAGTGAATAACATTAGCAAGAACAGTTTGACTTTGGAACGATTTGAATCTGTTGATGAGCAACGCTTTTTAATAGAGAAAAGTGGGAAATCCGGTAAAATCGGCAATGTTATTGACATAAACATTTGATATTCCGAATGTCCTAAAAAGAGTGGAATTAGTTGATGGAATGTATTGAATCATTTGGGAAACGTGGACCTTTGAAACATTTTTGAATGGTCAAAAATGTGGAATTCCTGGAAAATATGATAGTTTTTGGAAAAACTTATAAAAAAAAAAGGTAGCATGCATGTCATGAATCAGCTGAACCGTTTGAAACTGGAATGGTTTGAATCGGATGAAAAATGTGGAAAGACAAGTTGTATGAAAAATGGGCGAAATAATAATTACAAGAACTAATAGCATACATTAAAGTTAGCAGGCTAGCCAGACAGCATGAAGTAACAAAAGCTACGACTCTGCAAAATAGTTAAAGTTTTCATGCTAATTTTGGCATGCTACCAGTTAGCATGTTAACAATTACCATTCGTCAAATAACAAAATATTTGACCCTGTGGGGTATACCTGTAAACGTAGTTAAAAAGCTAACAGTTAACATGCGTCAAGTAACAAAATATTTGACTCTGAGGTGGCATACTAGCAAAAAATAACTAAAAGGTTTTTGCTAATGTTAGCATGTTAGCAAGTGACTAACATTAGCAAGGAGCAGTTTGACTTTGGAACGATTTGAATCTGTTGATTAGCAACGCTTTTTAATAGAGAAAAGTGGGGAATCCGGTAAAATCGGCAATGTTATTGACATAAACAATTGATATTCCGAATGTCCTAAAAAGAGTGGAATTAGTTGATGGAATGTATTGAATCATTAGGGAAACGTGGACCTTTGAAACATTTTTGAATGGTCAAAAATGTGGAATTCCTGGAAAATATGATAGTTTTTGGAAAAACTTTTTTAAAAAAGGTAGCATGCATGTCATGAATCAGCTGAACCGTTTGAAACTGGAATGGTTTGAATCGGATGAAAAATGTGGAAAGACAAGATGTATGAAAAATGGGCGAAATAATAATTACAAGAACTAATAGCATAAATTAAAGTTAGCAGGCAAGCCAGACAGCATGAAGTAACAAAAGCTACGACTCTGCAAAATAGTTAAAGTTTTCATGCTAATTTTAGCATCCTACCAGTTAGCATGTTAACAATTACCATTCGTCAAGTAACAAAATATTTGACCCTGTGGGGTATACCTGTAAACATAGTTAAAAAGCAAACAGTTAACATGCATCAAGTAACAAAATATTTGACTCTGAGGTGGCATACTAGCAAAAATTAACTAAAATGTTTTTGCTAATGTTAGCATGTTAGCAAGTGACTAACATTAGCAAGGAGCAGTTTGACTTTGGAACGATTTGAATCTGTTGATTAGCAACGCTTTTTAATAGAGAAAAGTGGGAAATCCGGTAAAATCGGCAATGTTATTGACATAAACAATTGATATTCCAAATGTCCTAAAAAGAGTGGAATTAGTTGATGGAATGTATTGAATCATTAGGGAAACGTGGACCTTTGAAACATTTTTGAATGGTCAAAAATGTGGAATTCCTGGAAAATATGATAGTTTTTGGAAAAACTTTTTTAAAAAAGGTAGCATGCATGTCATGAATCAGCTGAACCGTTTGAAACTGGAATGGTTTGAATCGGATGAAAAATGTGGAAAGACAAGATGTATGAAAAATGGGCGAAATAATAATTACAAGAACTAATAGCATAAATTAAAGTTAGCAGGCAAGCCAGACAGCATGAAGTAACAAAAGCTACGACTCTGCAAAATAGTTAAAGTTTTCATGCTAATTTTAGCATCCTACCAGTTAGCATGTTAACAATTACCATTCGTCAAGTAACAAAATATTTGACCCTGTGGGGTATACCTGTAAACGTAGTTAAAAAGCAAACAGTTAACATGCATCAAGTAACAAAATATTTGACTCTGAGGTGGCATACTAGCAAAAATTAACTAAAAGGTTTTTGCTAATGTTAGCATGTTAGCAAGTGACTAACATTAGCAAGAACAGTTTGACTTTGGAACGATTTGAATCTGTTGATTAGCAACGCTTTTTAATAGAGAAAAGTGGGAAATCCGGTAAAATCGGCAATGTTATTGACATAAACATTTGATATTCCGAATGTCCTAAAAAGAGTGGAATTAGTTGATGGAATGTATTGAATCATTTGGGAAACGTGGACCTTTGAAACATTTTTGAATGGTCAAAAATGTGGAATTCCTGGAAAATATGATAGTTTTTGGAAAAACTTGTAAAAAAAAAAGGTAGCATGCATGTCATGAATCAGCTGAACCGTTTGAAACTGGAATGGTTTGAATCGGATGAAAAATGTGGAAAGACAAGATGTATGAAAAATGGGCGAAATAATAATTACAAGAACTAATAGCATAAATTAAAGTTAGCAGGCTAGCCAGACAGCATGAAGTAACAAAAGCTACGACTCTGCAAAATAGTTAAAGTTTTCATGCTAATTTTGGCATGCTACCAGTTAGCATGTTAACAATTACCATTCGTCAAGTAACAAAATATTTGACCCTGTGGGGTATACCTGTAAACGTAGTTAAAAAGCTAACAGTTAACATGCGTCAAGTAACAAAATATTTGACTCTGAGGTGGCATACTAGCAAAAAATAACTAAAAGGTTTTTGCTAATGTTAGCATGTTAGCAAGTGACTAACATTAGCAAGGAGCAGTTTGACTTTGGAACGATTTGAATCTGTTGATTAGCAACGCTTTTTAATAGAGAAAAGTGGGGAATCCGGTAAAATCGGCAATGTTATTGACATAAACAATTGATATTCCGAATGTCCTAAAAAGAGTGGAATTAGTTGATGGAATGTATTGAATCATTAGGGAAACGTGGACCTTTGAAACATGTTTGAATGGTCAAAAATGTGGAATTCCTGGAAAATATGATAGTTTTTGGAAAAACTTTTTAAAAAAAGGTAGCATGCATGTCATGAATCAGCTGAACAGTTTGAAACTGGAATGGTTTGAATCGGAAGAGAAATGTGGGAAGACAAGATGTATGAAAAATGGGCGAAATAATAATTACAAGAACTAATAGCATAAATTAAAGTTATCAGGCTAGCCAGACAGCATGAAGTAACAAACGCTACGACTCTTGTGGTCTTTACCTGCAAAATAGTTAAAGTTTTCATGCTAATGTTAGCATGATACCAGTTAGCATGTTAACAATTAGCATTCGTCGAGAAACAAAATATTTGACCCTGTGGGGTATACCTGTAAACGTAGTTAAAAAGCTACCATGCTAACAGTTAACATGCATCAAGTAACACAATATTTGACTCTGAGGTGTAGAACTGCAAAACGAGCTAAAAACCTAGCATGTTAACGTAGTAACAAAAGCATACTAACAGTTAGCATGTATCAAGTAACAAAATATTTGACTCTGAGGTGGCATACTAACAAAAATTACCTAAAGGTTTTGTCACTTGCTAACACGCTAACATTAGCAAGGAGCAGTTTGAATTTGGAACGATTTAAATCGGTTGATTAGCAACGCTTTTTGATGGAGAAAAGTGGAAAATCCGGTAAAATCGGCAATGTTACGGACATAAAAATGTGATATTCCGAATGTCCTAAAAAAGTTGAATTTGTTGATGGAATGGATTGAATCAGTTGGAAACATTTTAGAATGGTCAAAAATGTTGAATTCCTGGAAAAAATAGGAGTTTTTGGAAAAACTTTAAAGAAGTTAGCATGCGTGTCACACTGCAAAAAGTCAGTGTTCAAAAACAAGGAAGAAAAATACTAAAATTAGAGGTATTTTACTTGAACTAAGCAAAATTATCTGCCAATAGAACAAGAAAATATGGCTTATCAAGACTTTCCAAAACAAGTAATATTAGCTAACCTCAGTGAACCACAAAATACATTAAAATAAGTATATTCTCACTAATAAGTGTACTTTTCTTAATAGAAAAAAACAAATATGAGACCTTTTTTCTCAATATGTTGAACAATATTCTTAAATTAAGTAAATGCTAGTACCATTATTTTGAGATAATGATATGCGCTCGGCATTACATTTCTTGGAACCAGCAAACTTACACTAAAAACTAGTTTTTTTTTCTTAATGGAAGGCAACAAGGCAACCGCTTGTTACTCTCGGGGTCTCCTAGCCGCTCAGGCAAATCCTATTGTCTAAGGCCAATTTTTTTTTTTATTGTAATTTTGAAGAATTTATCTGAAAGTGCATGAACTATTTCTGTTCAAAAGTGTTTGAAATGTCAAATGTTTAAATATTAACTGTGAGTTTACTGTACTGTGCCAACTGTACTACTATAAGAGTACATCTTTTCTATTGTTTCATTGAAAATAAAACAGCAAAGTCCATTTGGCTGTCATCTGTTTTAATTATGAGACACAATTGTCAAAGTCATGATTTTTTTATTTCATGCTTGAAATAAGAAATTATTATTTTGAAAAAGTAGTTTTATACTTGTGAGTGTTGATGACACAGCTTTGCAACAGTTGATATTCTAGTTTCAAGCATGTTTTACTCAATATAGGTCATAACATCTCAGCAACAAGCTGTAATATCTCACTGAGATCATTTAGGACCAAAACACTTAAAACAAGTAAAACACTCTAACATAAAATCTGCTTAGTGGGAAGATGTATCTTATCAGACAGAAAATAAGCAACTATCACCCTTATTTGAGATATGTAATCTTACTTAGATTTCAGTTTTTGCAGTGCATGAATGAGCTGAACAGTTTGAAAGTGGAATGGTTTGAATCGGACGAAAAATGTAGGAGGAGAAGATAATATTTACAAGAACTAACAACATAAATTAAAGCAAATGTGAGCAACATTTGTGACTTTTTGCATATTATTGATTTATGAATCACTGTATTTGTTAGGAAACATGACAAACTGATGCGCGCATCAAAAGTCATTCCATCAAAGTTCAAAAGGGAACTCAAAAACCGAGAACAATGACAGCCTTTGGGCACGTGTGTTCAGACCTAACCTGGACCACATGGTGCAGTGCAGCCCTCTCCTACCCGCCGGCGCATGACAACACAATGAGCACGTGTCTGAAGAAGACGCTCACTCCATTGCCTCTAAAAGCACAACGGGAGTGAATCAAACAACAAAAGAGGCACTCACGTTCAGGAGCCTCGCACAAAAGAGGAGAGGAGCGCCGCCCGGTTCTCTCGGAAGAGACAATAGTGTGTGGCTAGAAGAAAGATGGAGTTGCGAGGAGAGGAGTGTCACATCCACACAACCCGGCGTACGCACAAATCTAAACATTGAGCACCTTTTTCCTGCTCGTCTCTTCCTCCTCCTACGGTTCGCAGCTTTGCCTGCCCTCCCTCCTTCCCTGCCGCCTCCCCTTCAAGCCTTCGGGTTTGGCTTGTCATGTGTTCAGGCTCAGGGAAGCGTAAAGCGGGTGGAGGCGAGACCAGCCCTCCGAGTGCTTTGTCTTGCAGTTTTGGAGACTCGTTTGCTTGCATTATGAGGAACATCCAGCTCTGCTGTCCCTCTTTGTTGACTTCACGGAGTACAGCGTCACCTCCCATGCTGTGTTCAAAGTTACCGCAGAGTGAAATCCTCAAAGTATTGTAGGGTTTCAGTCTTTCGTCCGCACGTGAACGGCGTTCTGGGGTCGTAGATGGGGAAAACGTAGATGTTGGAACGCGGCCGCCATCTTGGACAGGGCGGATGCCCGTGTCTATTTACTGCGTTAGATACTGTCATGACCTTTGTTTCTGCTATAGTTCTACTAGGTTTAGTGTTCCCGTTGCTAGGAGCGCTGAGATTACACACCGGCCTATGATTGGCGATTATTGTTCACACTTGCGAGCTATCCCAATCATGCCCTTACTGCCAATGTTCCAAAGTCAAGGCCCGCGGGTCATATCCGGCCCGCGAATGAATTGTCTATGGCAGTGTTTTTCAACCTTTTTTCAATCAATCAATCAGTCAATGTTTACCTATATAGCCCTAAATCACGAGTGTCTCAAAGGGCTGCACAAGCCACAACGACATCCTCGGCTCAGATCCCACATCAAGGCAAGGAAAAACTCAACCCAATGGGACAATGAGAAACCTTGGAGGGGACCGCAGATGCTTTAAAATGTAATATCGGAAATTATCGGTATCGGTTTCAACCTCCCGATATTCCTGGGAGACTGCCGAAAATCTCCCAGGGCAACCATTCTCCCGAAATTCTCCCGATTTCCACCAGGACATCATTATTGGGGGCGTGCCTTAAAGGCCTACTGAAATGAATTGTTTTTATTTAAACGGGGATAGCAGATCCATTCTATGTGTCATACTTGATCATTTCGCGATATTGCCATATTTTTGCTGAAAAGGATTTAGTATAGAACAACGACGATAAAGTCTGCAACTTTTGGTCTCTGATAAAAAAAAAGCCTTGCCCCTACCGGAAGTAGCGTGACGTCACAGGAGGAAGGGCTGCTCACATTTTCCCATTGTTTTCAATGCAGCGAGAGAGATTCGGACCGAGAAAGCAACGATTACCCCATTAATTTGAGCGAGGAACTTGAGAGTGAAGGACTAGAGTGCAGTACAGGACGTATCTTTTTTCGCTCTGACCGTAACTTAGGTACAAGGGTTCATTGGATTCCACACTCTCTCCTTTTTCTATTGTGGATCACGGATTTGTATTTTAAACCACCTCGGATACTATATCCTCTTGAAAATGAGAGTCGAGAACTCGAAATGGACATTCACAGTGACTTTTATCTCCACGACAATACATCGGTGAAGCTCTTTAGCTACGGAGCTAACGTGATAGCATCGGGCTTAAATGCAGATAGAAACAAAAGAAATAAACCCCTGACTGGAAGGATAGACAGAAAATCAACAATACTATTAAACCATGGACCTGTAAATACACGGTTAATGCTTTCCAGGCTGGCGAAGCTTAACAATGCTGTTGCTAACGACGCCATTGAAGCTAACTTAGCAACGGGACCTCACAGAGCTATGCCGAAAACATTAGCTATCCACCTATGCCAGCCAGCCCTCATCTGCTCATCAACACCCGTGCTCACCAGCGTTCCAGCGATCGACGGAGCGACGAAAGACTTCACCCGATCATAGATGCGGTCGGCGGCCCGGAGACGGAGGAAGTCAAGGTGAGGTCGGCGGCTAGCGCGTCTGCTATCCATCTCAAAGTCCTCCTGGTTGTGTTGCTGTAGTCCGCCGCTAATACACCGATCCCACCTACAACTTTCTTCTTTGCAGTCTCCATTGTTCATTAAACAAATTGCAAAAAATTCACCAACACAGATGTCCAGAATACTGTGGAATTTTGAGATGAAAACAGAGCTTTTTGTATTGGATTCAATGGGGCCGAATACTTCCGTTTCAACGATTGACGTCACACGCTTACGTCATCATACATAGACGTTTTCAACCGGAAGTTTAGCGGGAAATTTAAAATTGCACTTTATAAGTTAACCCGGCCGTATTGGCATGTGTTGCAATGTTAAGATTTCATCATTGATATATAAACTATTAGACTGTGTGGTCTGTAGTAGTGGGTTTCAGTAGGCCTTTAAAGACACTGTCTTTAGCGTCCACTTTTCCTCCATACAATCAGCGTGCCGGCCCAGTCTTTTGATTACTTTGAATCGGTTAGGACATACGAAACATGTTAAAGTTATAACACAAAATGGAATGGAAAAAAATGTCCCACAAAATTAGGAATTCCTGGCAAATAGGGAATTTTGGGACTAAATAAAAAATGGCAGCGAACATTTTGAAAGTTGAATGGTTTGAATCTGATTAAAGATGTGGGAGAAAATAGACAAAAACTAGAGCAAAAATAATAAATAAAATACTCTAGAGCATTCACACAATTACTGTAATAACAATTAGTGTCATGTTTTTTAAATACAACAATGTTGTCAAGCTAGAAGGAGTGCATGGAAGAGGGGCAGCATAGCTCGGTTGGTAGAGTGGCCATGCCAGCAACTTGAGGGTTCCAGGTTCGATCCCCGCTTCTGCCATTGTGTCCTCGGGCAAGACACTTTACCCACCTGCTCCCAGTGCCACCCACACTGGTTTAAATGTAACTTAGATATTGGGTTTCACTATGTAAAAGCGCTTTGAGTTACTAGAGAAAAGTGCTTTATAAATATAATTCACTTCACTTCACAAGAAGGAGTGCATCTTAGCTAGCATTAGAATGTCGCTCCAAGCTCACGACTCCCCTCTCTTCAAGATTGAAAGCATGATCAAACACACCTGCAAAAGTATATTGTTTGACCACGTGAGGAGCTAAACTATCGCTGGTGTGATGGAAATTGGTCAATCGGGAGAGTTTGATTGGATGAAGAATCGTATTTCACATCTGGTGTTGGTTGCCGGCAATCTACTCCACATCAGATCTGAACAAATATTAGGACCACACATCCGTGGCCACTCTGACGCCCCAAAAATTGTCTGCATTTGTTTAGGAAATATTTTATTTTAACCATCTACTCTATAGTGATGTCAATGAAGTTAGCGTGTGTTTGCTAAAAGCGCCACTTGTGGTGAAGTAATGTATTACATCACTGTTTTAATGTCCATTTCTCTGATGATGCAATTGTTGATGACTGAAGTGCTGATATCAACTAAACCCTCCTCATCCCACCCCCCGGATTGTAAAAATTGTAAATAATGTAAATAATTCAATGTATATACTCTGATGATTAACTTGTGGGATGACTGTATTATGCTGATAGTATATATTTGTACCATCAATTGATTTACGTGGACCCCGACTTAAACAAGTTGAAAAACTTATTCGGGTGTTACCATTTAGTGGTCAATTTTACGGAATATGTACTGTACTGTGCAATCTACTAATAAAAGTTTCAATCAATCTATCAATGTTCACCCAGTGCAGGGGTTGGCAACACAAAATGTTGAAAGAGCCACATTGGACGAAAAATACAAAATTTTAATCTGTGTGGAGCCGCAAAAACTTAAAAGCGTGTTACGTGTTATGATGAAGGCAACACGTGATCTAATGGATTTATTACAATCTTCGCAAGCTGGGTAATGTTTGCTGTGGTCTGGAACAACATGGCACATGAAATGCAGCCAATATTACATACAGATAATGTGTCATGAGACATGCAAATATAAATTAAATACACCGAGGACATAAGTAAAGGAAATCAAATTAGCTCAAATATACCTACAAATGAGGCATAATGATGCAATATGTACATACAGCTATCCTACATAGCATATTAGCATTGATTATCTTGCAGTCATGCATTGACCAAAAATGCCTGATAAGCACTCCGGCAAATCAATAAAATCAACAAAGCTCACCTTTGTGCATTCACGCAGAGCATAAAACGTTTGGTGGACAAAATGAGACAAAGGAGTGGCATAAAACACGTCTCTCTGTGGCAGCGTCGGAGAAAGTTGTACATGTAAACAAACTACGATGAGTTCAAGGATTGCTGAAATTAGTAGGACAAAACAGTGCTTGCCAAATACTCTCATCAGTAAAGCATGTATAACATAAACAGTGGGATTTCTAACAATTAGGAAGGTTTGTGTCACGTTTGTCCTCCTACAGAAAATATATTAAAACAAAAAAATTGTTTTTTTCTTTATATTTTTATATTTTCACACATCTCTGAAAGAGGTCCAGGGAGCCACTAGGCTAAAGAGCCGCGGGTTGCTGACCCCCGACCCATAGGCTAAGTGTTAAAATCTTAAAAATAATACTTCTTATTTGCTCTTGTAGTATTATTTGCTCCATTGAACGGTATCCGCAATGTCCTTACATCACATTAATGAGCCTGCAAACATTCCGGAAAGAACTTCCAGTGAGCTTCGTGGACAACGTTGCAGATGGTAATAGTGTTTCCATGTTGAGTGTTTACGGTTTAAAAGTGAACCAAACAGGTCAAGGTCTAAAAGTTTCCCATCTTTATCTTCTTTCTTCTCGGCCGGGTTTCTACAGACAGGAGGTCAGATTGGTGCTAGGAGGGAATCAGTGACACACATCCGCCGTCTGTCGACCCAATTAGCCCATCTGCACAGCAGGAAAAAACATGTTATTTCCATTTTTTTATTTTTTTCAGAACCAATATGCTGAAATTAAAGTGAGCTAAAAAAGAAATTATTTCTGTAGAAATTTTGTGTAAACGCTGATAAGCCGAAGCTGACCTGAAACGCTAACAGTTCGAACATTGGCCAGACAGCATCTATTAACAAAATATACGACTCTTAAGTGTATTCCTGCGAAATGAGCTCATCTTGAAAAGCTAGCATTAGCATTAGCATTGAGCACACAAACAGGCAGCATCGGTCAAGTATTAAAATATACAAACCCCGTTTCCATATGAGTTGGGAAATTGTGTTAGATGTAAATATAAACGGAATACAATGATTTGCAAATCATTTTCAACCCATATTCAGTTGAATATGCTACAAAGACAAAAATATTTGATGTTCAAACTGATAAACTTTTTTTTTTGTTGCAAATAATCATTAACTTTAGAATTTGATGCCAGCAACACGTGACAAAGAAGTTGGGAAATGTAGCAATAAATACTGATAAAGTTGAGGAATGCTCATCAAACACTTATTTGGAACATCCCACAGGTGAACAGGCAAATTGGGAACAGGTGGGTGCCATGATTGGATATAAAAGTAGATTCCATGAATTGCTCAGTCATTCACAAACAAGGATGGGGCGAGGGTCACCACTTTGTCAACAAATGCGTGAGCAAATTGTTGAACAGTTTAAGAAAAACCTTTCTCAACCAGCTATTGCAAGGAATTTAGGGATTTCACCATCTACGGTCTGTAATATCATCAAAGGGTTCAGAGAATCTGGAGAAATCACTGCACGTAAGCAGCTAAGCCCTCAGGCTGTACTGCATCAACAAGCAACATCAGTGTGTAAAGGATATCACCACATGGGCTCAGGAACACTTCAGAAACCCACTGTCAATAACTACAGTTGGTCGCTACATCTGTAAGTGCAAGTTAAAACCCTCCTATGCAAGGCGAAAACCATTTATCAACAACACCCAGAAACGCTGTCGGCTTCGCTGGGCCTGAGCTCATCTAAGATGGACTGAAACAAAGTGGGAAAGTGTTCTGTGGTCTGACGAGTCCACATTTCAAATTGTTTTTGGAAACTATGGACGTCGTGTCCTCCGGACCAAAGAGGAAAAGAACCATCTGGATTGTTATAGGCGCAAAGTTGAAAAGCCAGCATCTGTGATGGTATGGGGGTGTATTAATGCCCAAGACATGGGTAACTTACACATCTGTGAAGGCGCCATTAATGCTGAAAGGTACATACAGGTTTTGGAGCAACATATGTTGCCATCCAAGCAACGTTACCATGGACGCCCCTGCTTATTTCAGCAAGACAATGCCAAGCCACGTGTTACATCAACGTGGCTTCATAGTAAAAGAGTGCGGGTACTAGACTGGCCTGCCTGTAGTCCAGATCTGTCTCCCATTGAAAATGTGTGGCACATTATGAAGCCTATAGTACCACAACGGAAACCCCCGGACTGTTGAACAACTTAAGCTGTACATCAAGCAAGAATGGGAAAGAGTTCCACCTGAGAAGCTTAAAAAATGTGTCTCCTCAGTTCCCAAACATTTACTGAGTGTTGTTAAAAGGAAAGGCCATGTAACACAGTGGTGAACATGCCCTTTCCCAACTACTTTGGCACATGTTGCAGCCATGAAATTCTAAGTTAATTATTATTTGCAAAAAAAAAATAAAGTTTACGAGTTTGAACATCAAATATCTTGTCTTTGTAGTGCATTCAATTGAATATGGGTTGAAAAGGATTTGCAAATCATTGTATTCCGTTTATATTTACATCTAACACAATTTCCCAACTCATATGGAAACGGGGTTTGTATGCCGCCAAGGTGTACACCTGCGAAATTAGCTAATCTTGAAACGATAACTTGATAACATTAGCATGCTAAAACTTTAAATTTAGCATGCTAACAGGTAGCATTGGTCTAATTTAATGAAACAATTTAACTTGAAGGTGTATTTATACCTGCGAAATGAGCCAAGCTTAAAAAAAACTAGCATGGTGAAGTTAGCATGTTAACATTATATCAATATCAATACAAGGCGGCCATGTTTCAGAAAACGGCCTTTTCAACACCGATTCGGCCTGTTTTAACTTTTATTTATAGTTTAAGACTGATGTCCTCACCTCCCACAACTCTCCCTGCACTGTGGCCTATTAACTCTAACCTTAATTAACCAGTAATTAAAAATTAAAATCATCCTTACTGTTTTCTCTGCAGGCTCTTCTGTTCCATACTCTGCATCTGTGTTCTCAGTTTGGATCTATTCTGCATCTCCGTCCTCAATAGCCACGTGTACATGGACAAAATGTATTTAATCTGATCATCATTGGGATTAGAATGTTCCTGTGTACATGGTCCCTGAAAAAAATGATCTGATTATGACGTGCGTTTTCATGCATCACCCCTTGAATCGGAATACCTTACTTGGACATGCGCGGAACGTAATATAAACGGAAATAAGTGTTATTATTTGTGCTATGGCGCCATCTTTTGGACGAGTCCGCTTACTGCAGGGGCTGAAGAATAAACAGGGATTTCCGCTGTAAACAAAACATGGCTCAGTGTTTGTCCGACATTATCACGGTATTTATTCATGATATTTTCCTTCTGTTCACTGCTTTTGTTTTACCACTCTTTTTTTAAATGGAGCTGTTCTTTGCCTTTTATGTTGTGAAATGTACGACTTGCTAAGAAATCTTCATGTTACAACATTCTGTGTATGTGTTTGAGGCTAGCAGTTAGCACTTGGAGTAGCTCGTTGACAGTGTAAGTAACGCGTTACTGTAACACCGTTAGTTTCGGCGGTAACTAGTAATCTAACGCGTTATTTTTTATATTCAGTAACTCAGTTACCGTTACTACATGATGCGTTACTGCGTTATTTTACGTTATTTTTTATGTAGTATCGACTAGAAACAGAAGATCTGAGTGTGTTTTATTGGAGCGCTGCAGTGTCGTCCTTCTGAATCTCTTGTGTCACAAGCCAGAGGCTAAACAAGCCAGAGGCTAAACCGTTGGCCAACCAAAAAGTAACCACAGTACACTAGTGTTCTGTGGTTACTTTTTGGTTGGCCAAGCGGACGTGACGTCAGGCTGCCCTCACTCAGGTCCTTACGGACCTGGAGGGGGCGTGCCTTTAGTCCGGCTGGAAATCGGGAGAAATTCTAAATAGTTACTTTTCACAGTAACGCATTACTTTTTGGTGTAAGTAACTGAGTTAGTAACTGAGTTACTTTTGAAATGAAGTAACTAGTAACTGTAACTAGTTACTGATTTTCAGTAACTAACCCAACACTGCTTGTTGAGACGACAAGTGGATCCCTTAGAAACATGACACTCCATACCATACTTTTGCTAGTCTCGATTTTAAACAAGACATTCGCTTCATTCCAAGACTATTAAATTTAGTCCCCCTCGACCACCGGAGTATAGCTGGCATCAAAGACATGCGCAGTCAGGATAATTCCAACCCAAATTTTAGAAGACGCGTCTTCATCTGCTCCAATCCGAATGACTATCAATATAAACCACTCGTCTCGATTGGAATTAAATTTTGATCGGAACATTTGCGATCGGGTCAGATTATTCCGAATGCCGTGTTTACATGCTTATGCTTTTAGTCCGATTAAATGTGTCCATGTGGACATACTGTAACTATTGTCCTCAATCTCAATCTCTTCCGATCTCTCTTCATCTTCCAGTGTCTCCAACCCCTCAGTAAGGAAAGTAGCTATTCGCTGTCATAGAAGTCGCTAGATGACATCATTGGCTCATTTGCATAATTGACTACAATGAACGTTATATGAGAGGAATAACGTAAAAAGTGAGTTAAAAAATGAAAATTATGATTAGAACTGCGAATTGATGTTCTTCTGTGGATTCTAAGTTGTATTTTTCTTTGTCAGAGTATTAATTTTTTCAAAAGACTTTAGGGTTGTGATAATTACGACCAAACCAAATCTATTGACTGGCTCATTAACATGAACAATGTGGTTGTTTTTATTTGAAGCATGACAGTGATGACACATTCATTTACATCTCAATCTGTCCATCAAGGCAGAAACAGCAGCAGCTTTGCACAGAGTGGGGGTGTGTCTCCTCCCAGCTCTGACAAGAATTGAATGGAACTTTATTGTCATTGCACTTAAAAGCACAACGAAATGCGTTTTCAGTACTAGCAGTCCAAGAGCAGACATTCAGTACCGCTCGTAAATTGAGGAAATTAACTGCAGAATGATACCTGCTTTCATGTTTCCAAACGTCCAAAAAATCACTAGATTTGTTACCTGTTGCTTTGGAGAATGAAAGTCACTCAGGAGTTGGAAAGATACTATTTAGCGAGAACGTCCCCAAGTTGATTACACCGCGCTGTGTGAAAGATAGAGACGCCAAGGCCCGCCTTAGGTCGCTTCTGATTGGATACAATTGCGTGGTTCTGTGTTTGGCTAGATTTAGGCATAAGAACTTATGGATTGGTCTGTGATCGGTTACTTTGGTCAGTACATCAGTTACTCAAACTACGGTATGTCGCGAAGAAAAAAAGTCTATTGTCATGAAAAATATAAATATAGAGTAGTGAATGGGGAAATATAAGCGTGAGAAATGTCAAGTGTGGTGCTGTCATGTCTGTGCGATCATGTTTGGTTTTAGTTATGTTCGGTTTTGTTTTTGGACTCTTTGTGCACTCTTGTTTGTTTTGTCACCATAGCAATCCATTAGTTTCACCTGTCATGTCACGCACCTGTCTCACGCTTTGCACTCGCACACCTGTCACTGATCATGTCACTGCTAATTAAGCCTGTCTGTTTCAGCTGATCGTTCTGGTGACATTATCCTATCATACCATGCTACTTCGGATATCCTTTCTACCTCTGCTACCTTTCATTCGAAGCCATAGTTCCATGCCATAGTATTCATGCTGTTCCATGCCAACTAAGTTTTCGTTTATTGTTCATAGTTTCTGCCTTTGTGCAAGTTTTGTTTCATTAGTCAAGTTTTTTCTCCGCCATTGTGCGCGCCTTTTGTTTGCTTCCTTTTTTGTAGTCTGTTAGTGTTTAAAATAAAATATGTACTTACATTCACGCCTTGCCCGCGCCAACTTTCTTTTGCATTCCGGGAAAACACAACACCCCAAAGTCCACGTTTTGACAGGTGCGTGAGAATGGGTTAAATCGCGTGACGCTCACGCGCAAAGCGTGAGGCTTGGCAGCTCTGTCAATATATGACTCGAAGGCGTATGTATGCGAAATTAGACAATCTTAAAAAACTACCATGCTAACATGTTAAAGTTATCATGCTAACAGATAGCATTGGTCAAGAAATCAAAATATATGACTTTACACCTGAGAAATGAGCTGATCTTGAAAAGCTAGCATGCTAACAGGTTAAGGTTAGCATGCTAACACGCTAAAGTTAGCAGGCTAACAGGTACCAATAGTCAATGAAAAAGAATTGATGACTCTAGGGCAGTGGTTCTTAACCTTGTTGGCGGTACCAAACCCCACCAGTTTTATATGCGCATTCACCGAACCCTTCTTTAGTGAAAAATTAAATGTGTTTTTTTTCAAAATCAAGGCAAAGTTATATGTTTTTGGTAACACTTTAGTATGGGGAACATATCTTAAGTAACAAAGACTTAATTTAGAGTTTTTTGGATACTAGAGGAACATATTCTAAGTAATAAAGACTTAATTTAGAGTTATTTGGTTAGGAATAGAGAAAGAGGGTTAGGGCCAGGGTTAGAGGGTTAGGGTTATAATAAGGCCATGCCGAATAAGGCATTAATAAGTACTTAATAATGACTAGTTAAGAGCCAATATGTTACTAATTTGCATGTTAATAAGCAACTAATTAATGGTGAATATGTTCCCCATACTAAAGTGTTACCATGTTTTTTTACTGGTGCACAAAATGAACCGTGCATGAACATCACCTTGTTCAAAGAACAAAACCAACACAGTGCATAAACTCACAACAAATTACACACAGTGTGACTTCTGCTGTTGCCGTATCCGTAATACGCCGATAGGGAGAAGTTTTTATTTACACGATGAGTCGGGTGTGTCTTGACCTCCGCTGAACCCCTGAGCCCGACTCACCGAACCCCTAGGGTTCGATCGAACCCAGGTTAAGAACCACTGCTCTAGGGTGTAAAACTGTGAAATAATCCATTCTTGAAAAGCTAGCACGCTAGCAGGTATCATCAGTCAAGTATCAAAATATATAACAAATGCAAAATAGGCGAGCACGCTAATGTTAGCGTGATAGAATTTAGCATGTATGCAATACACGAATATATGGCTCTTAGGGGTTTTCCTGCAACATTCGCTAAAATAAAGTTAGCATAGGAGCAAATTGCAAAGTGTGTGATCAGCGTACGATTCAGGGCTTTTACAACTTAAACGTTACTTGGGAGCATTTGGAATTAGTTAATGCTTGTAAAAGATCTGACCTGATGGCATGACACATTTCACGCAAGGCATCAGTCAAAAAGAACACTAAATATCTGCTTCTGTTAACCACTTGAATAAATCAGGAGTACACAAAGCGCAGAGCTTGTGATGTCCTCGGGGATGAACTGTGGGAAGTATATCACAGCAGACGGCCTCGCATGCCAGATATTCAAGTGACGGGGTTGCCTTCAGTCCGTGTAACAGAAAACACGGTTGACCTACTTTGCCCTTGTTAGTGCAACGCTGTTCACGGCTTTCCAGTCTGTTGGCGATCCTACACTACTTGCACAATATTTGCTGACACTGACATTGACAGTCCCTTTGCTGCAGAAAATGTGGATTTTGGAGCTCAGGCGTTATTTGGACAGCAATTCCCTCGTTATCCTCTGATGCTGGAATGACCACTCTGCGTGTTACCCAGAGTGCTTTTGTAAGCCTTCATAACCCCAGGCCAGGCTGCCAGGCTTTAGTGCAAGCATGAAGGGAAGGGCAAGCATGTCATGATGGCGAACTAATAGGCGCCGGCTTTTTCTGTCCAACTCTCTGGACTCCTAATCTACATGTAATGATTATATACAGTTGTGGTCAAAAGTTTACATACACTTGTAAAGAACATAATGTCATGGCTGTCTTGAGTTTCCAATAATTTCTACAACTCTGATTTTTTTTGTGATAGAGTGATTGGAGCACATACTTGTTTCACAAAAAACATTCATGAAGTTTGATTCTTTTATGAATTTAATTATGGGTCTACTGAAAATGTGACCAAATCTGCTGGGTCAAAAGTATACATACAGCAATGTTAATATTTGGTTACATGTCCCTTGGCAAGTTTCACTGCAATAAGGCGCTTTTGGTAGCCATCCCCAAGCTTCCGGTTGAATTTTTGATCACTGTTCTTGACAAAATTGGTGCAGTTCAGCTAATTTTGTTGGTTTTCTGACATTGACTTGTTTCTTCAGCATTGTCCACACGTTTGAGTCAGGCCATTCTAAAACCTTAATTCTAGCCTGATTTAGCCATTCCTATACCACTTTTAACGTGTGTTTGGGGTCATTGTCCTGTTGGAACACCCAACTGCGCCCAAGACCCAACCTCCGGGCTGATGATTTTAGGTTGTCCTGAAGAATTTGGAGGTAATGCTTCTTTTCCATTGTCCCATTTACTCTCTGTATCAGATTAATACCCAAATTTGTGGTATCATCCAAAACTAATGTAAAGTATCAAACAACAGAAGAATAAGTGATTATTACATTTTAACAGAAATGTAGATAGAACATGTTAAAAGAGAAAGTAAGCAGATATTAACAGTAAATGAACAAGTAGATTAATACTTCATTCTCTACCACTTGTCCTTAATAATGTTGACTAAATAATAGAATGATAAATGACACAATATTTTACTGCATATGTCAGCAGACTAAATTAGGAGCCTTTGTTTGCTTATTTACTACTAAAAGACAATTTGTCTTGTATGTTCACTATTTTATTTAAGGACAAACTTTCAATAAGAAACATATCTTTAATGTACCCTAAGATTTTTTGTTAAAATAAAACCAATAATACAATTTTGTGGTCCCCTTTATTTAAAAAAGTACCGAAATACATTTTGGTACCGGTACCGGTACCAAAATGTATTGATATTGGTATCGGGACAACACTAGTTCAGACTGATCACAGAACGCTACTTTGAGACACCAAAATATTTTTATAACCACACATAATATTCAATAATGATTTCCCCAACCCAGTTTCCCCTCCAGTGAGCGTTTTACACGAGGAGACAAATCCATGCCGTGACTTGCAGAAGGTCAAAGGTTGACGTCTCTGTCCCCTTCGTGAATAAAGGGCAAATGAATGCCATGCGTGCATGCATGGACAAATGGACATTACATGTGCAGGACGAGCTGAAGGCTGAGCTGTGATCTTGTTGCAGACCACCATTTAGTTTCCAAGTTGTGTGTGGTTTTTTTACAGGTTATGAAATTTCCACATACCTAATAACCCGCTGCGCCTAATGTACGGAATATATATATATATATATATTTTTTTTTTTTTTTATTTTTTTTTTTTTAATAATGTCCTGCCCAGCTTCTCGGGCAAATCGTATAGCAGATGTAGATGCCCATATCGGCTGTTCAGATTTACTTTACAAAAGAGAAGTGTAGGATACTTCTCTTGTTGCCTTACTTGTATTTTGACTTTATTAAATGTATTTATATTATCATTTGGTGCAGCCGGGCCGGAGCAGGAGGGGATAGAAAGAGAGAAAAAGGAAGACAGAGGGGGGAATTGTGGGGACAAGAGGGGGATTAGACAGAGAGACAAAAACAACAACAGCAAACACAACAACAACAACAACAACAACAACAACAGAGCAACATCAGCAAATACGACATGTACAAATATGATGGTAAAAGTAATAGCAAATAAGCAGTTAGCGAAAATAAAAAAATAATACAGAAATGACAATGAGCATTATTACATTAAAAATGGAGCAATATGAATACCAATAGAAATAGTGCTATTGATATCAATCAATCAATCAATGTTTATTTATATAGCCCTAATAATAATAAACAATACCAATACTTTACCTTTATTATCAACAATACAATTGTTCAAATGCAACAATACATATACGTAATGATAACTTGAGATACGAAAGAATGCAGAAAAATGGAGGGGAAGAAAGAGAAGCAACCTACATTAACCTTGTAGATTGTTATAGTAACAATAGGTTAAGCTTTGTCAGTGTGCCATGTGTTATACCCAGTTTACCCTAGGGCAACAACGTTAATATATGTTTGATGAAACGTGATTATGTGCATGAGTGTATGTGTGCATATGTACTTGTATATGTACAGTATGTGTATATGTGTGCTTGTACAGTGAATGTATATGTACAGTATGTGTATATGTGTGTACAGCGAATGTATATGTACAGTATGTGTATACAGTATGTATGTTTGAACAGTGAATGTATATGTACAGTGTGTATATGTGTGTTTGTACAGTGAATGTATATGTACAGTATATGTATGTGTGTGTCTGTACAGTGAATGTATATGTGTAGTATGTGTATGTGTGTGTTTGTACAGTGAGTGTATATGTACAGTATGTGCATATGTATGTTTTTACAGTGAATGTATACGTACAGTATGTGTATACAGTATGTTTGTATAATGAATGTGCGTGTGGATGTACGAACTTTGAGTGTGTAAATATGTACTGTATTTATTTGTATATGTATGTGGGAGCGTAGGTACCTATGTATGTCTGTATGTATGTGTGTGAGTATATGTGAATTTGCATGTACAATACATTTGACTCCCAGTGTGTGCGGGAGCCAGAGTACAGCCCCAGCCTCCCCGAGAGCCCATCCCACAAACAGTAGGTGTGGTGCCCAGGGAACCAGGGGCCACCGCCCCCACGCAGCCAAGCCGGACAGCGACAGGAACCCCAGAGCCCGGCCCACCGCGCCGCCCACAAGGGCCAGCAGCAGGCCAACAGCAGGCCGCAGACAGACGCACCCGGCAGAGGACAAGGCATGAGAAAAGCAGGGGGCAGCCAGACCCCAAGCCAGCGAGAGACCACACCCCACACGGACAGAAAGGCGGGACGCCCCGCCCGAGGGGCCCGGAGACCCCCCGCAACCGGACGGGAAGACCGCCCCCGCCCCACCGGCAACCGGGCCCCCACGAGCCCCCACCTCCACCCCCGGAGAGCGCGGCGAGGCCAGCCCACGGCCACCCCACCCAAGCCGGCCGCCACAGGACCACCCAGCACGGGGCCACGGGAACCACCCACCCCACCCGCAGGGACCCCAACGATGGAGATGGAACAACCAGCAACCGCCCCGCCAAGTCCCCCCCCTGAGGTAGGGGAAATAAATAAATCAAATAAATGAATACATAATAATAATACGGAATATTTTGGTTGGGCTTACCGACCTTGAAGCTATTTGATTTGGTACATGGTGAAATGAGAAGTGCGACCAGTAAATGGCAGTCACACGTAAGAGATACGTGTTGACTGCAATATGATGGCAGTCACACATAAGAGATTTGTGTATACTGCAATATGATGGCAGTCACAGAAAAAAGATATGTGTAGACTGCAGTATGACTCAAATAAACAACACCGACATTTTATATGTTCCATTAAAAACATAGAACATTACACACGGCGCTCAAAAATCTATCAAAATGTTTTAGTACGACTTTGGTAAGCTATGAAGCTGCACCGCTTGATGGATTGTACTGTGCTTCAACATACGAGTATTATTATGTGTGTGTGTATAAGGTAAGACATATTATCTGGCGTTTTGTTTCGCAATATTATGCAAAAGCAACTTTTCTTATCTTCTTGTACCTGCTGATAAAGTCCGAATAGGCCCCTGGGGGACGGTAGATAACAGCCAGGTAGGGAGGCAGCGGTGTGACAGACCTCATAGTAAACACCTCAAACGATTTATATTTATTATTTAGGTTAGGGGTAAGGTTAAAGTTTTCATTGTATATTACTGCGACCCCCCCCCCACCCCTTTTAAGGGGACGGGCAATATGCGCATTCATATAGTTAGGAGGAGATGCCTCATTTAGCGCAAAAAAATCGTCTGGTTTGAGCCAGGTTTCACTGAGACCAGTGACGTTAAGATTGTTGTCTGTAATGACCTCATTAACTAATAACGTTTTGGGAGACAATTATCTTATGTTTAAAAAGCCCATATTATAGGTAGTGGGCTGTTTTGAGGAGTTTTTGTTGAAATTATCCGTAGTAGCAATATTAATAATGTTGCGTTTATTATGCGTAGTGCACTTTAAATAATTTCGACCATATCTAGGAATTGATATGACGGGAATTTTCAGACTGTTTGCTTGGTTCTGCGATAAACTGAACGCATCATAATTTGTATAAAAAACAAAAACATGACTTTACTCAACAGAACAGCAACAATGCAAAAATATCCATTTTAAAAATGATTTTGTTCATGATTACCTTCACGATTTTAGCTCAGTAGTAAGCACGCGCGTCTCTCACACCAGCAGCCAGGGAGAGTACACAATCGCTACGCTCTCTGTGATTGACGACTATGAACGCCAATCATTTGTCAAAATCGGGGGCCTCTGTTGGCTTCAGTCTGGGAAAGCCCATGCATTAAGATGGCCCTGCCTGCAATTCCCTATTGAGATCATGTTGAGAGCTTTAAAAAAGAAAGAACAAATCCACTTCCCTTCATGGTTTTTTAATGCCCGCCGTTATCAGTGATGTATTTCTACTTCTGTAGAAGTCTTTATTTTTACTTTTACCTCTGGACAATGCAGCCTCGTGGCTCTCAGGAAGCATTAAGATGCGTCCGTCAGAGGAAACGATGATCTCAGGAGGAGATCTTTAAGGCTCTCAAAACCTCCCATGAAATGTTAAACGCCTTTTCAGCCCCTTTTATCCGACTGCTAAACAAGCTCACGGCTTTGACTCGGCGGTATGCAACATTTTTGTTCCATTTGTACCTTGTTGGAGTTGACACGCCAGAACGGTGAGCGGTGTGTGCAGAAAGTGTGAGCTTATCTTATTTTTATATGAAATCATATCATTATTCAGTGACTGCAAGGAACGTGTTGTGCTTTTTTATTCAAATCGGTGACATTAGAATGCTTGTAAAGGTTAAAAAACTGCTGTCAGATATATTTTGCTTTTGCAGAACAGCATACTCATTTTAGATGGGGGGCCACATAGAGAAAAATTACTCCCAAGTGGGCCGGAGTGGTAAAATCATGGCACGATAACTTAAAAATAAAGACAACTTCAGATGGTTTTCTTTGTTTAAAAATAGAACAAGCACATTCTGAAAATGTACAAATCATAATGTTGTTGGGTTTTTTTACACTTACATGTTGCGGTTAATAGTATTCTATCTTTATTTGTCGTTATTTATACTTTCTGAATAAATGATGTGATAATGTTCATCAGTCAACTCATTGGTGTTAATTTTCCATCTATCAAGATAAAAAAAATAATATCAACTTAGAGGATGTTATTTATGTAGATTGATCATTTTCATCGACTGGTGCATTAACATGTGTTTTATTTTTTTGTACATATGTAGCATCATCTACAAAGATACAAAGAATTGCTATTGCGACATCAAGGGGACACATTTGGAACAGCAGTTTGTTTTATTTAAACATTTCAACACGTATTTGTACTTAGCAAACTCATCCCGCAGGCTGTTTGCTGTCCTGATACACTTTCATGTTGCGGTTAATAGTATTCAGTCTGTGTACCTTCCGTTAATTCTATTTCCAATTCATAAACGCAAATCAAAAAACAAAGTTAGGGCCGTTTTTCGATTTTTACTATATATGGCAGATTTGAAAACAAACAAAAAAGGGCTGATTTTCATTAAACTATTGCCATAAAATGTTATTTTGTGCTGGTTTAACTTTTATGGATTTTAAATTTTGCAGATAAACTCAAAAATTGAATACATGTTCATCCAAAATGCAAACATGCGTGGTTATCTGTGTGATGACAAATTGAACCGGAAGCAGTATTTTAGCTTTGCCTTTGCGTTTGGCGTGTTTTTAGCATAACGGTAACACCTTTGTTCAGCAGGAGTCGTATTGTCGTTTTAAAAAATGTCTTTAAATAGTTGTCCAACTTTTGTTTCAGAACTAAAAATAGAAAAAATGTCCCGAAATGTGTTTTTTATTTGCATTTAAAAAGTTAAAATACCAATGATTGTCACACACACACTAGGTGTGGCGAAACCATCACCCTTGATCACCCCCTGGGAGGTGAGGGGAGCAGTGAGCAGCATGCGGTGGCCACGCCTGGGAATAATTTTTGGTGATTCAACCCCCAATTCCAACCCTTGATACTGAGTGCCAAGCAGGGAGGTAATGGGTCCCATTTTTATAGTCTTTGGTATTTCTCGGCCGGGAATAATTTGAAATAGAATGAACGGATGGTACACGGACCGTATTCTATCTTTATTTGTCATTATTTATACTTTTTGAATAAATGATGTGATAATGTTCATCAGTCAACTCATTGGTGTTAATTTTCAATCTATCAAGATAAAAAAAATAATATCAAATTCAAATTACAGTATGTTATTGATGTAGTTTGGTCATTTTTCTCGACTGGTGCACTAACATGTGGTTTATTATTTTTTTACATATGTAGCATCATCTACAAAGATACAAAGGATTGCTATTGTGACATCTGGTGGACAAATCTAGAACAACAGTTTCTTCCATTCAAAAATGTCGGCTCATTTTTATACTTGGCAAACTAATCCTGCGGGCCGGATAAAACCTGTTTGCCGTGTTATTGAATATTATGTCTGGTTGTAAAAATAATTTGGTCTCTCAAAGTAAGTCTGAACCAGGATGTAGGTTAGCGGACCGTTTGTTTGACACCCCTGAGCTTAACTCTTGAGAAGGTGTCAGGTCATGCAAAGTACAATTTAGTCTCAAAAAGTTAGCATTTAAAAAAAAAAACATTTAAGGAGCTTACATTTTGAGTATGCGATTCGTTGATGACGTGCACACACCGGTGTGAAAGAATAGAAGCTAAAGTACAACACAACTAAACCTGCAGACTTTCAATCTGGTCAGAGGGCTATTATAAGGGAGACAACCTAATATGGACTCAACTTACACACACACACTCTCTTCGTCACTTTTTCCGCTTTCCTCCCAGCAGCCTGTGGCCTTCTTTTGGCATCTTCTTGAGCTGCAATTTTCCAGGAGTCGCCTCTCCGTCAAGATAGTTTGAGTAGAATTTTCCCTTCAATGTCATGTATCCCAGTGTTTTTTGACCGCCCAAAAATATGTGTTTCTTAGCTATGGTCTGTAAGAGTCGCAGTGGTACTCTGTTGTAATGCACTTTCCCACCACCAGTGGCAGTCATGACGATATCAAACAAACAGAAGAAGTCTGGAGCTAACGTCATAGAGAAGTTACTTAAGTGCAAACATTATGACTAAAGTGGTGAAGCTGTAATTCTATTTTCACTTTAATTTTATTGACAGTTTAGTTACAAAGTTTGTTTATTTTAGCACAACATAAATGTGTGAATGCTGCAAAGTATTCACACATATGGTTTTCTACACCAAAATGGATCTATTTATTAAACTTCAACTTCATCCTCTTCTTCTTCTCCAGGTTTTGGCGCACTCTACCTTCCACATTTTTCATCCGATTCAAACCGTTCTAACTTCAAACGGTTCAGCCTATTCGGGAATCGCTTGAAAAATTCCAAAAATTCCCAGGTTTTCTCAAAATTCCAGGTTTTCTGGGACATTTTTCCCATTCAAAATGAATTGGCCATTTTTCAAACTTCCACCATTTCCACATTTTTCAATCGATTCAAACCATTACACCTTCAACATATTCCACTATCCTGAAAATTTAAATTATAATTTTTCCAAGTTAAAAAAAAATTCCAGTAATTCCCATAATTCCCAGTTTTCAAAACCCTATTTTCACCTATTTTTCTGTCGACAACTCCTCCCACATTTTAAACCCACTTTAATCGTTCCACCGTCAAAACATTCTTCTTTATCAGGACTAAGTTGTTGTTTGACCTGGAAACATTTTCGTTTTTTTCCGAAATTCCTGGAATTCCTTAATACCATTTGTCAATTAAAAATATTAAAAATTCCAACACCAACCATTTTAACTCATTCAGAACATTCAAGTCTTTTAACATTTTCCAAAAAATTCCCACTTTTCCCAAAATGTCCAAATTTCCATGAAATTTCCATTGAAATGAATGGGACATTTTTCAAAGTTCCACAACTACCACATTTTTCATCCGATTAAAACCGTTCCAACTTCAAAATATTTAGACTGTTCAAAATTGTGTGTTTAAAAAAATTCCCGGATTTCCAAGAATTTCCAGTTTTCAGGGACATTTTCTCCATTCAAAATGAATTGTTAATTTTTTAAACTTCCACAATTCCCAAATTTTTCAACCGATTCAAACCATTCCAACATCAACACATTCCACTCATCCAACTAACCCTTTCCCAAGTTCCAAACCAAATTCCGTTTTTCCTGGAATTTCAAACTCTTCAACGTTCAAACCATTCCAACATTCAAACTATTCTTACATTCATATTACATTAAGTCAGCATTTCAGTTCAACTTCAGCATTGGACCATTCACACGCTATTATTTCAGGAATTGCCTCTTCTAGTTGAACTTCAACTCCATCTTCTTCTTCTCCAGATTTTGCCACGCTCTACCTTCCACATTTTTCACCCGATTCAAATCGTTCCAACTTCAAACTGTTCAGCCGATTTGCGAATTGCGGGCTTTCCCTTGACAAATTCCAAAAACTCACAAATTTCCCAGAATTCGAGGTTTTCCGGGACATTTTTCCCATTCAAAATGAATTGGCCATTTTTCAAACTTCCACCATTTCCACATTTTTCAAAAGATTCAACACATTCCACCATCCTGGAAATTTAAACTACCTTTTTTCCAAGTTCCAAAACATTTTCCAAAGCCCTATTTCCACCCTTTTTTCTGGCGACTACTCCTTCCACATATTTCAACGCATTTCAACCGTTCTACCGTCAAAACATTCCTCTTAATCAGGACGAAGTTGTTTCTTTCTCAATTCAACATGTTACTACTTAAACATTTCTCGACCGATTTGAAAAATCCAACACCAACCATTTCAACTCATTCAGACTATTTAAGTTATTTACCATTTTCAAAAAATTCCCGCTTTTCTCAAAATTCCCAAATTTTGGGGAAATTCCCATTGAAATCAATTGGACATTCTTCAAAGTTGCACAACTTCCACATTTTTCATCTGATTTAAACTGTTCCAATTTAAAAAAATTCAGCCTGTTTGGGAATTGTGTGCTTTAATTCGACAATTCTAAAAAAAAATTCCAGGATTTAAGTTCAACTTCAGCATTGGAGCATTCACACGCAATTCCTTCAGGAATTGCCTCATCTAGTTGTATGTACATTTATTTTTTATCAGTTATTCATGAGTCTCTTCTTATGCAGTATACTTGGTTAGTACTTGGTTTTCTAATCAGCCTGACCTAACCCTACACTGCAAAAAGTCAGTGTTCAAAAACAGGAAAAAAAATATATACAAAAATTAGGGGTATTTAATTTGAAGTAAGCAAAATTATCTGCCAATAGAACAAGAAAATTTGGCTTGTCAAGACTTTCCAAAACAAGTAAAAGTAGCTAACTTCAATGAACCCAAAAATACCTTAAAATAAGTATATTCTCACTAATAACAAGTGCACTTTTCTTAATAGAAAAAACAAATATGAGACCTTTTTGCTCAATATGTTGAAAAATATTCTTAAATTAAGTAAATGCTGGTGCCATTATCTTGACATAATGATATGCACTCGGCATTACATTTCTAGAAACCAGCAAACTTATACTAAAAACGAATTTATTGTTCTTAATGGAAAGGCAACAAGGCAACCGCGTGTTACTCTCTGGGTCTCCTAGCCGCTCAGGCAAATCATATTGTCTAAAAATGCATTTTTCCATCGATAACATGACATCATCACGCCAAGTGCGTGCTCTTTCAGTCAATTAGTGCAATATATACAGCCCGGCCCCTGGCCAAAAAATTTTTCATTGTAATTTTGAAGAATTCATCTGAATGTGAATGAACTATTTCTGTACAAAATTGTTAAAAATGTCACATCTTAAATGTTTAAATATTAACTGTCAGTTTACTGTACTGTGCCAACTGTACTACTTTATGAGTACGTATTTTCTATTGTTACATTGAAAATAAAACAGCAAAGTCCATTTGGCTGTCATCTGTTTTAATATGAGACACAATTGTGTCAAAGTCATGATTTTTTATTTCATGCTTGAAATGAGAAATTCTTACTTTAAAAAAGTAGTTTTATACTTGTGAGTGTTGATGACACAGCTTTGCAACAGTTGATATTCTAGTTTCAAGCATGTTTCACTCTATATAGGTCATCAAATCTCAGCAACAAGCTGTAATATCTTACTGAGATCATTTAGGACCAGAACCCTTAAAACAAGTAAAACACTCTAACATAAAATTGTCATGTCTGTGTGATCATGTTTTGTTTTGGTTATGTTCGGTTTAGTTTTTGGACTCCTTGGGCACTCTTGCTTTTTTGCTTGTTGTTAGTTTCACCTGTTTCACGTTTTGCACTCGCGCACCTGTTGTCAATCATGTATGTATTATTTAAGTCCATTGTTGCCAGGAGTTCAGCCTGGCGACATCACTCTGCTTCATGTCATGTTTACGGTTTCATGCTTAGTTCACGCTGCTTGTTTCATAGTCCATGCTGCCCTGTTCACGTCATCGCAAGTAAGTTTTGTTTATTAATGCCACAGTTAGTGTCTTTTGTTTTTTGTCCATAGTTCTGCCTTTGTGCTAGTTTTTGTTTTTATAGCCAAGTGTTGTACTTTCGCCCTTGTGCGCGCCTTTTGTTTATTCCTTTTACTAGTGTTAAAATAAAGATGTCATTACCTTCACCCCATGTCCGGTCCAAGTTCACTTACATCTCGGGAAAACAACCACACCATAGTCCACATATTGACAAAAATCTGCTTAGTGAGAAGAATTATCTTATCAGACAGAAAATAAGCAAATATCACCCTTATTTGAGATATTTAATCTTACTTAGATTTCAGTTTTTGCAGTGTAAAATGTATGTGTTAAATAATTAATAATCTTTGTGATTAACACATGCTTTCATATCGTTTGAAAAGGTTGCAAACTGTGAGTAGGTTAGATATAGTTTTTGAATATGGTAAAAATCAAGATTAAGATTACTAATTCAGTGTTAATATTTGAGTGGGCTCGTGCCTGTGTGTGGTGGAAAAGTTGGGCCCCGAGGTAAAAATGTTAAGAACCTGTGATATACTGTGTTATATTACTGCAGTTGTTGTATGTAATTTCCCCTTTAGGGTGTCCTTTTAGTACATTATTGCCGTATTTTTGCCATCATTTTTTTTATTATTGTAGTAGACTCCGTTGCACATGAATTTTCCCAAGAGGTTTTTTTTCATGTTAAATTTTAAATTAAATAAAGATAATGAAAAAAAGTAAAGTTTTCTTCTAAATTTAAATTTATGTACCATATTAGGTTAATTAGACAATTGTCAGATTTTTTCCTACTGTTGCTGATTATTGTTTATTGTTTTGAGTAATATTACTTGACCAAGCTTTTTTGGGGTTAGGGTTAGAGAAGGCCTTTGCACATTAAGAAAAAAGAAATATAGCATAGCATATACTTATACGACCCAATCCACACAACCTTCCCTACTCAAACAAAAATGCAACCAACACAAACTGGTCACACAAAGCACAACCTGCTCACTGAACTTTGTGGATAAATAAAAAAATGTCCAGGCACCATAAACATGTTCTAAAGTACACCTATTTAAATCCATCACAATGCATGCTGGGAAAATGCGAAATCCTCTCTCCACATTTATCCATGTTTGGCGCATTTAGCTGCTTAATAATTCTGTTTGATTACAATACTTTAAGGAGGTTGTCACGGAAGTAAACAAGGTAGTAGTTGAAATGTCATATACTCTTAATATAAAATTATATTTATTATATATTAATACAATATGTACACACATATATGAATAGTCTAATATATATGTATGTATATACATATATATATATATATACAATCACTTTGGTGATTTAACCCCCAATTCCAACCCTTGATGCTGAGTGCCAAGCAGGGAGGTGATGGGTCCCATGTTTATAGTCTTTGGTATGACATGGCCGGGGTTTGAACTCACGACCTACCGATCTCAGGGCGGACACTCTAACCACAAGGCCACCGAGCAGGTATAGTTCCCATAACAAAAATCATTGGCATTAAGGTATAGATATCAGTCCTGCTGCTGGGTTGTTGCTTTATTAAAGTCCCATCCAATTTTGTCCACCGTCGCCTGGTATCATGTTCTTGACACTGCTCTAGAAGACGCGACATACCTGCCGGCTAACGCTACCATTAGTGGTGGGAACACTGGAAAAATGCAAAATTAGAATTAGCCAGAAAGGATGAGGGGATAGAAAACTGTTGCCACATCCTACAAAACTAGTCTAACTGAATAATATTCCGGAAGCATGATTGATCAGTTACATTGGGATGGTTTTAGCTTCAGGGATCAAAGAAGACCCACGGCCAGTTTTCCTAAATCTGCAGCCATTACCGTGGCAACAAAAGGCTGATGAAAAACGTCATATATCAGAGGGGGGGAAGCCCATAACAACTTGGTGCCACGACCACAGAGCTCTGCTAAGGACTCCTGTACCATGCTGCTACTGTAACTAATTCATGAGACATCCTTTTCTTTGAAAAATCAAATGGAAAAGCAAGATGAGAAGGGAGAACAAGCGAGATCCTTCACATTCAAAGGTTAATATGGCAGCTGTGTCGGCATATGTAGCCCATTGTTAGTGCGTGTGACTTCATTTTCTCAACCCCGCATAATGGCGATTGCCGTTTGCAAGAAGAATGCTAAAATGTTGAACTAAAACAAGTAGTGGAAGAAGAGAATATGAGGAAAAGGGCAAAATTTAGATCTCAGTAATGAAATGAAGCAGCAGTTGTAGTCTACTGTGTCAGTTTTGTTTTTTACAGTGTACTATAAAGTTGATAGCTAGCTTGCTATAGCGTGATTAGCCTCAACATGCTATGCTAATTAGTAATCAATCAGTTTCATATTACTGTTATGGATCATTTGTAGGGATTTAAAACCAGTATGAGTATGTGTTGACAATATTGGCCTAATTAACACATTTACTGTTTGTTTACATCTGGCTAGCTAGCTAACAAATGAAAACAACTTAGCCAAAATAGTATAGTTTTGATTAAACAATTTGGTGAAATCCTTTTTTTACAGCTTCTATTGTTCAGGGTCTAAGGCAGGGATGTCAAACGTACAACAGGTTTTATCCGGCCCGCGGGATGAGTTTGCTAAGTACAAAAATTAGTTGAAATGTTTTAATAAAAGAAACAGATGTTCTAAATGTGTCCCCTAGATGTCGCAATAGCAATTATTTGTATCTTTGTAGATGATGCTACATATGTAAAAAAATCAAAAATAATAATAATCAAACCGTTTTAACTTCAAACTGTTCAGCCTATTCGGGAATCACGGGCTTTCGCTTGACAAATTCCAAAAATTCCCAGATTTCCCAAAATTCCAGGTTTTCTGGGACATTTTTCCCATTCAAAATGAATTGGCCATTTTTCAAACTTGCACCATTTCCACTTTTTTTAATCGATTCAAATCATTCCACCTTCAACATATTCCACCATCCTGGAAATTCAAATTATAATTCAATAGTTCAAAAAAATTCCAGTAATTCCCATAATTTCCAGTTTTCAAAACCCTATTTTCACCCTTTTCTCTGTCGACTACTCCTCCCACATTGTTTAACCCACTTTAACCATTCCACCGTCAAAACATTCCTCTTAATCAGGAGTTGTTGTTTGACCTGGAAAAATTCTCGGTTTTCCCGAAATTCCTGGAATTCCTTGATACCATTTCTCAATTAAAAATGTAAAAAATTCCAACACCAACCATTTCAACTCATTCAGAACATTCAAGTCTTTTAACATTTTCCAAGGCAGGGATGTCATACGTACAGCTCGCAAACAGGTTTTATCCGGCCCGCGGGATGAGTTTGCTAAGTAAAAAAATTAGTTGAAATTTTTGAATAAAACAAACAGCTGTTCTAAATGTGTCCCTTAGATGTCGCAATAGCAATTATTTGTATCTTTGTAGATGATGCTACATATGTAAAAAAAAAATTAAATAAACCACATGTTAGTGCACCAGTCGAGGAAAATGATCAAACTACATAAATAACATCCTCTAATTTGATTTTGATATTATTATTTTTTATCTTGATAGATGGACAATTAACACCAATGAGTTGGCTGATGAACATTATCACATAATTTATTCAGAAAGTATAAATAATGACAAATAAAGATAGAATACTATTAACCGCAACATGTAAGGGCAAAAAACCCCGACAACATTATGATTTGTACATTTTCAGAATGTGCTTGTTCTATTTTTAAACAAAAAAAACAATCTGAAGTTGTCTTTATTTTTAAGTTATTTTGCCGTGATTTTACCAGTCCGGCTCACTTGGGAGTAGATTTTTCTCCATGTGGGCCCCCAATCAAAAATGAGTTTGACACCCCTGCTCTAAGGCAAACTGAAAAATTACGGATTGTGGGGGTCATGTAGACACATTTTTTACAAAAAGGTGCTAGATACGTAGGTTGTGAGTTCAAACCCCGGCCGAGTCATACCAAAGACTATAAAAATGGGACCCATTATCTCCCTGCTTGACACTCAGCATCAAGGGTTGGAATTGGGGGTTGAATCGCTAAAAATTATTCCCGGGCGCGGCCACCGCTGCTGCCCACTCCTCCCCTCACCTCTCAGGGGGTGATCAAGGGTGATGGGTCAAATGCAGAGAATAATTTCGCCACACCTAGTGTGTGTGTGACAATCATTGGTACTTTAACTTTAACTTAAAAACCAATTCAATGCAGTATATGCTAAGCTACTTTAAATAAAAATGTGTTATCTTAGTTTTTGTGTCATAGGTGACAAAAAAAATAGTTGTTTGTCTTATATCAAATACATCATACATACATCAAATACATCATTAATTATAAATTAATTTAATTTTCAGGACGTGTCGAGGGGCAAATAAAAACCTAATTGTGGGCCAAAAATAGTCACCTCACTGCCCGGGGCCGTACTTTGGACACCTCTGGTCTAAGGTAAGTACTGAATGAACCGTTATGAACTGAAACAAGTAGTAAAAGAAGAGAATATGAGGAAAAGGGCAAAATAAAGATCTCAGTAGTGAAATAAGGCACCAGTTGTAGTCTACTGCGTCAGTTTTTTTTTTTACAGCGTATTGTTAAGTTTATAGCTAGTTTGCTATAGTGTGATTAGCCTCAACATACTATGCTAATCAGTAATCTATCAGTTTTATATTTCTGGGCGACATGTTACTGTTATGGATCATTTGTAGAAATTAAAACCAGTATGAGTATGTGTTGACAATATTGGCCTAATTAATACATTTACTGTTTGTTGTGTTTGCATCTGGCTAGCTAGCTAACAGATGACAACATCTTAGCCAAAATAGTATAGTTTTGATTAAACTATTTGGTTAAATCTTTTTTTTACAACGTCTATTGTTCAGGATCTAAGGCAAACTAAAAAATTGAACATTGCGGGGGTCATTTTGACACATGTTGTACATAAATATGCTACAACCAATTCGATGCAGTATATGCTAAGCCAGGGGTCGGCAACCCAAAACTTTGAAAGAGCCATATTGGATCAAAAATACAAAAAACAAATCTGTCTGAAGCTGCAAAAAATGAAAATCTGTATATAAATGTTATAATAAAAGCAACACATGATGTAAGTGTCTATATTAGCTATATTAGCCTACTATCAAAATGACTATATGTCGTAGGCTGAAGCAAATCTTCGTTGACAGAAATGTTGAAATGTAATATTTATTCTACACATTTTTACAACATTAGAAACCATTAGTAAATCAGAGGCTACTCAGAAGGTGAGATAACTCCTGGAAATTACTGGCTTTTAATGGCCAAAGGTATAAATGTGTGTGTCCAAGTTAAAGGAAACGACAGGCTGTCTTTTTTTAATAGAATTATTTCAATCTTTGGCAAGCTAGGTAATGTTTGCTGTGGTCTGGATCAACATGACACATGAAATGAAGCCAATATTACATAAAGATAATGTGTCATGAGACATGCAAAACTAAATTATATACAAAGAGGATAAAGGTAAAGGATATTAAATGAGCTCAAATATACCTACAAATGAGGCATATTGATAACATGTACAAACAGCTAGCCTAAATAGCATGTTAGCATTGATTAGCTTGCAGTCATGCTCTGACCAAATATGTCTGATTAGCACTCCACACAAGTCAATAACATCAACAAAGCTCACCTTTTTGCATTCACATACAGCATAAAACATTTGGTGGACAAAATGACACAAAGAAGGAGTGAAAGATTTTACATGTAATCAAACTGTTGCGTTTGTTTGTATTTTCCCCCCGTCTTTTTCCATTTTCCATCCTTTTTTAAAAATGCTCCAGGGAGCCACTAGGGCGGCACTAAGGAGCCCGCATGCGGCTCGAGAGCCGCGGGTTGCCGACCCCCGTGCTAAGCTATTTGAAATAAAAATGTGTTATCTTAGTTTTTGTGTTATAGGTGACAAAACAAATGGTTGTTTGTCTTATATCAAATATACCTCAATAATTATGAATTAATTTCTTTTCAGGATGTGTCGAGGGCCAATAAAAACCTAATTGTGTGCCAAAAATAGTCACCTCACTGCCCGGGCCGTACTTTGGACACCTCTGGTCTAAGGTGAGTCTTGAATGAACCGATAAAATGCATGTTTTTGGACTAACTGGAGTAAAACCACACGAAGAAAAGATTTTAGCCTTTTACCTAGGGCCCCTAAACGCAGATTACATGCTGGACAAGTAGAAGAAATGCATGTAAAATATAAATTTATGAATGACAGATCGTTTCATATGAAATTATACCACAAACTTATTCCTAGCCACTTCCTGCTCTGTCACCGATTACACTATGACATAAATCTGCATGCAGTCAAACTGGCTCTTCCAGATTACACTTTGACTCAAATGTTGTTTAATAATGTTTAAATTATTATTTCCAACAAAAAATATTAATCACCTCCCTTTCCCCCATTAATTATTTTGAATACAAAATATTAATTTTACTTTTTTTTTTAAATAAAAAGTATCAAGATTGCTTTACATAAATAAATAAAAAGTTTAAAAATGAAATTCTGCTGAGTACGGATGTGAATCTCCCGATTCCATTTGGATTCCGATTCTTGGGTTGATGACTCGATTCAAAATTGATTCTCGATTAAACATGATTCTCGATTCAAACAGATTCTCGCAATGTATTATTTGATTACAAAAAATGACCATACCTTTTGAATTCACGGATGCATGCAGCATGTAAGCGCAGCTATGACCTAAAAAAAAAGTTATTTTAAGAATGGATTCTTAAAAAAATAAATAATAAAAATGTTGGGTTTTTGTGGTGATTTTCGAAAATGATGAATCGATTTATAATTGGGATAATTAGGCACTATGATTCAGATGTGAATTGCTGTGTTTTTTTCAGCACCCCTGTAGCTTAGGGCCCCAATTTAGCGTGGGGTGGCCTAACATTAAAATAGCAAAATATCCAACACAGCGGTTGTACGTTCCTGCCACATCGAGCAGCATGCACAACAACAACTTTTAAGTGGTGAACTAATATTTTACCAAGCCTTTTGAGTCGGCCATGCACTTCAACAGACGTACCGCCCGCCAAACAATTGAAGCTGCAATATTCAGCCAACGCTCATTCACTCATTACTTACTCCGGGTAAAAAAACGGAAAATGTTTCCAAATGTCCTCCCATTTGAGTGGCTCCAGTACCATCTTCTAATTAGGAGAACCACGTTGAATAATGCATTACTTATTCAACAGCTCATAATGCCCGAAGCTGTTTGGTTTGGAATGACCCAAAATTGTATTTTTCTTGCTGATTTTTCAACATGAATGCACATCATGTTAAAATCTTCCCGCGGGCATGTGTAATTGCTTTATTTAAGGGTAATTATCCCGCTTTGCAATTCAAATAAGCAGGAGTAAGTGTGGTCTTCCCAGTGAGGCTCCTATCTTGCAGAATTGTGTAACAGGATGAAGTGTGGATGCATATTAGCATCAAGCTAATATAGAGTTTTACTTAACTTACTTCAGAGCTTATTTTTTGAGTCAATTCCTTTATTGGCATTAGAAATTGAAACATTACCTAGAGTTAGTTTGGCTGAGTTCGCTCTCAGTGCTACTGGAGTGATCGCCAAGTGCCGAACTGCAAAAGACCGGCTAAGTCCACAACCAGGCAGGACATCACAAGCAACCCAGGTACCGAATCAAGGTGCGGTTGGATTTTACGTGAATCTGTAGGACCGGCTGGATTTGGTCAGTTGTAGTTGTTTGTAGTACATTCTGTTGCAGTGGTTCTTAACCTGGGTTCGATCGAACCCTAGGGGTTCGGTGAGTCGGGCTCAGGGGTTCGGCGGAGGTCAAGACACACCCGACTCATCGTGTAAATAAAAACTTCTCCCTATCGGCGTATTACGGATACGGCAACAGCAGAAGTCACACCGATTTGCAGGTGTGTAATTTGTTGTGAGTTTATGCACTGTGTTGGTTTTGTTGTTTGAACAAGGTGATGTTCATGCACGGTTCATTTTGTGCACCAGTAAAAAAACATGGTAACACTTTAGTATGGGGAACATATTCACCATTAATTAGTTGCTTATTAAAATGCAAATTAGCAACATATTGCCTCTTAACTAGTCATTAAGTACTTATTAATGCCTTATGCAGCATAGCCTTATTATAACCCTAACCCTCTAACCCAGGGGTGTCCAAACTTTTTCCACTGAGGGCCGCACACGGAAAAATTAAAGCATGCGGGGGCCATTTTGATATTTTTAACCATAACAAAATATATGGATTTTGTTTGTTTTTTACCTTTAGGGCTCTCGGGGACCATAAAGGGTCTAAGTCATTAAAATGTTAAAAACAAGTCAAATTATTATTTTTTTATTTATATAACGCTTACAGTAAATCTGTACAGTATATCAACTTCAGGTTGATATAAAGTTTTAAAAAACCAAAAGGTTTTATGCCTTTTCTGTCAAAGACAACTTAGTTTTTTATAATAAAACTGAAATATGCAGTATTTCCCCCACTGCCCAAAACATTCAGAAAGCAATGTTTGATGTGAAGTAATTAGAACCTTAAAAACATCAATAATGCAGGACACCATTGATTTTAATTCATTATTATTTTTGAGTAATCACAGTGAAAAGATAAATAAAATCCCATTAAATATATTTGGGATCCAAAAGGTGCCCCACTCAGAAAGTGATACATTTTCAGTAATTTTTTTAAAACTTTCAACACTCAAGTTACGAGCTCAACTTCAGATATATCTGTCGATTTTATGTTTGAACTATTATTTTGTTTGTTTTATGCTCTTTTGTCAAATAAAATGTTGATGTTTTTGTATGGCAACCACACAATATATGCAATATTTCCCACATAAAACATTTTAAAGTGAAATATTTGAAATAATTGGAGCCTTGAATAGGTCAATAATTCATTATAACATGGCTGTTTTGCAGTACAAGTTTTTTAAGGTACGAGCTGTGTCATAGAACCAATGAATCTTGTATACCACGACAACGCTGTATGTTTCCTGTCAATCTATTCCTCAAGTGTTCGTCTATCCTTGTTTGGATTTTCAGTTATTTCCCCCTCATATAATGGAAAGGTTTCATTATCACCACGGTCAAAGGGGTAGAAACATTCGTCTTTCAGGCTATTTCTCAGTTTAGAGTACCCTATTGAGGGGCTGATGAATGGGGCCATGTGTTGTACAAGCTTTAATGACAACCTCCTGGCCTCAGCCTGAAAAAAGACAATGGATCTGGGATGCTTCTTCTTTCCAGGATGACAACATTAGACCAAGGCAATAAAGAAGAGGGGTCAAAAAGAATGACATTAGCATCCGGGAATGGTCTTGCCAGTCATTGGAGGGAACTGAAATTGTTTTGATTTTCCTTTTATTTTTAGAACTGAAACAATAATAAGAACCACTGCTTACATTGTTTGGTTAATTCGTCACTGTTGACTCAACACAGACGTCATAACGTCCTTAAAGCTCACCTTTATGCATTCACACACATTTGGGAACCAGAATGAGGGGATGGGGAAAAAAAGGGAAAAATATAAAGTTATTTTTAATTTTCACTTTTGCATTGTATAGCACATAACTGTGGTGGGTTCAAGAACTTGTGAATATAGTTCAAAACAGAGGGGACGTACCACGAGTTAATGCACTAAAAATAATATTGATTATTAATAATTATAATTATCATTTTTAATTATTATTAATCATTATTAATTACTATGATTGATGAATTCATTATTCTAATAATTCCTTATTACTATTACTATCGACCGATGACAATCTTACAGGAATCAGCTAATCTCTACTTTACACTATGAAGTACAGGGAAATTTAGGAGCTTTTTAATCATATTTAAGTGTATAATTATTAAAATTCATATTCTAACTACTTTTAAATTACATTTGCTTGCAAAGTTGTGTAAAAAAAACAAAACGTCCTTTAATTTGGTGGAGTTAAGGATATTTTTGAAAAGACATACTGTCTCTGGTTCGAACGCTTGAGGAAAAATATATTGATGAAACAAAGACATAAATATGTAAATATTGTGGGATTCGATCGATTGGAGTGTATACATTAGGACGGAACTGATTTACGATTACATCATCTATGTATGTTAAACCCATCTTTGAAAAGTCAAACACCTTATTAAAGGCCTACTGAAATGATTTTTTTTTATTTAAACGGGGATAGCAGATCCATTCTATGTGTCATACTTGATCATTTTGCGATATTGCCATATTTTTGGTGAAAGGATTTAGTAGAGAACATCGACGATAAAGTTCGCAACTTTTGGTCGCTGATAAAAAAAAAGGCTTGCCTGTACCGGAAGTAGCGTGACGTCACAGGTTGAAAGGCTCTTCACATTTCCTCATTGTTTACAATGCAGCGAGAGCGATTCGGACCGAGAAAGCGACGATTACCCCATTAATTTGAGCGAGGATGAAAGATTTGTGGATGAGGTACGTGAGAGTGAAGGACTAGAGTGCAGTGCAGGACGTATCTTTTTTCGCTCTGACCGTAACTTAAGTACAAGGGTTCATTGGATTCCACACTTTCTCCTTTTTTTATTGTGGATCACGGATTTGTATTTTAAACCACCTCTGATACTATATCCTCTTGAAAATGAGTCGAGAACACGAAATGGACATTCACGGTGACTTTTATCTCCACGACAATACATCGGCGAAGCTCTTTAGCTACGGAGCTAACGTGATAGCATCGGGCTTAAATGCAGATAGAAACAAAATAAATAAACCCCTGACTGGAAGGATAGACAGAAAATCAACAATACTATTAAACCATGGACATGTAACTACACGGTTAATGCTTTCCAGGCTGGCGAAGCTTAACAATGCTGTTGCTAACGACGCCATTGAAGCTAACTTAGCAACGGGACCTCACAGAGCTATGCTAAAAACATTATCAATCCACCTACGCCAGCCCTCATCTGCTCATCAACACCCGTGCTCACCTGCGTTCCAGCGATCGACGGAGCGACAAAAGACTTCACCCGATCATAGAAGCGGTCGGCGGCCCGGAGACGGAGGAAGTCAAGGTGAGGTCAGCGGCTAGCGCGTCTGCTATCCATCTCAAAGTCCTCCTGGTTGTGTTGCTGTAGTCCGCCGCTAATACACCGATCCCACCTACAACTTTCTTCTTTGCAGTCTTCATTGTTCATTAAACAAATTGCAAAAGATTCATCAACACAGATGTCCAGAATACTGTGGAATTTTGAGATGAAAACAGAGCTTTTTGTATTGGATTCAATGGGGCCGAATACTTCCGTTTCAACGATTGACGTCACGCACATACGTCATCATACATAGACGTTTTCAACCGGAAGTTTCGCGGGAAATTTAAAATTGCACTTTATAAGTTAACCTGGCCGTATTGGCATGTGTTGCAATGTTAAGATTTCATCATTGATATATAAACTATCAGACTGCATGGTCGGTAGTAGTGGGTTTCAGTAGGCCTTTAAGGTTTTTACTGCCAGGAACTTGCATGGCCGCAATTGGCGTGACCCCAGGATGCAGTGACAAGAGGTCATATACTTCATATATGAATAGACGCCGCATTGGGTGCTGGGGCGCAGGAAATTTGGTCATGTACTCCGATTTGAGCAGCAGAACGAAGAACACAACACCACATCATTGTGCTAAATATCGGCGGACCGTGAAAAACATGGCACGGAGTGTGGATTACTTTTCACAAGTAAGAGTGATCATTACTATTTTAATATTTAATATTTTGTGAATCGAAGATTATTGTACTGTTTTTATGCCCAGCAGTGAAATTGGTACCAGTTAAACTACTGAATGTTTAGTGCCAATGTTGCAGATATGAACTGAGACTTTATTAGTCATATTCCATAACACTAACTTATATTTCGACACAATTGTAGGTACAAAACAAATATTATCGATATAACATTGACCAGAGGATTGTTCACATGCAATTCACCAATCAAGGCTGTCTTATCTTAATAGACATTCACCTGGAAATATAAACAACTGAACATCTGACTGTACAATAGTTCATCATCAAGCTAATTTGGCTGTTGATGTACCTTGGAAAGGGACAATCGGTAAAAAATGGATGGATGGGTGGATGGATGTATTCACAATTTTAGCAGCTTTGCTTTATTATCAAACAATATGCATCAAAATATGAGTTTTTCATTACATGTTTGCTGAAATAATGCTCGTTTCAATGTGTTTCTCTTTTTGGTTGTCTTGTTCGCAGACATCTAAATGTTATGTATTACACAACACCAATGTTATGAATGCTAACTATGTTTATATAATGATCCCGCTTAAATGATTTCCAATATGCAGTTGTGTTCCTGTTGGATTCATCTTTGTATCCAGTGTATGTCCTCACATGTGTTCTGTCTTTTCTGCCATTACATTGTTCCATTGTCCTAAAACTACACTGTACATGTTAAACGAGATACTGATCCCATTCCTAAAAACACGGATGCAAACTAATTATCCATCTGCCCTGGTAGCTGTTTAGAGTTTTCGTTCTCTGTGAGTTTGCATCCCTGCGATAGGCACTCAAGAATTGTTGATTACATGTGATGACACATTACAGATGGATGTGCTAGTTGAAATTGATTGAACTGCTTTGAGGGAACAACGTTCATGGTGCATTCTTGGAGGTTCTTGTTTTACTATGATCAAAGTAATGCAACTTTTTTATGGTGCAGGTAATTGTTCGTGGTCAGATTTGTCATCAATATGGACGCACCAATGCCGATTATTCCCGGAATGCTCCAAATTCCAAATGATGTGCATGTTCATCCAGGATCCCTTGGAGCTCCCATTTACTGTAATTCAATCAGATCGTCAGGTAGAGTTGATGATGTTTTAACTATAATATATCCTGAAAACAATTGATGTCCTTATACACTATGTCTTGGGTGGAATTCTGTATTGTGTCTCTGTTTTCTGGCTGGAACAACAATCCGTCTGCAAGCCAGTTCCACGCCATCTTCCGCCGTCTGATGGTTCGCTGTGGTGTCTCACCCAGTGAGACCGGCAGTGTGGCTGCCCAAGATAACACGGTGTCCCTCACTGCAGTAGAAATGTCAGGGATCTCTCCATTCGCCAACATTTTGGCTTCTGTGAGTGACCACAGTTATCTTCCCACCCAGTTTGCTGGACTGGTGGCTAATGTTCTGGTTTACATAGCATAGTCTGTAGTTTGGCAGATACTACGGAAGCTCTTTTGTGATGTTTGCCATGCAAACTTGGTCAGAGATACTGTCGAGTCATCTTTTGACGAGAGCTTCCACCTTCTAGCCCCGAAAAACAACAGAGCCTATTGGTTCCATCACAAGGCATAGGAAAGGTGTGATTCCATAATCATGTTCATTTTTTAATCTTTGTATAATATAGCAGTTATTTTCCTATTTTTTCAGTTTTCTAAAAATTTCTTATAGCACTGTGTGAAGTGCTATATATGTAGAGTTTATTATTATTAAATGCTAAGAGCTGCAGAATGTATAAGAATTGGTGTGTGTGTGTGTGTGTGTGTGTGTGTGTGTGTGTGTGTGTGTGTGTGTGTGTGTGTGTGTGTGTGTGTGTGTGTGTGTGTGTGTGTGTGTGTGTGTGTGTGTGTGTGTGTGTGTGTGTGTGTGTGTGTGTGTGTGTGTGTGTGTGTGTGTGTGTGTGTGTGTGTGTGTATAAACTATATATATCTATATATATATAGATATGTATATGGATTAGAATTAATAATAATCAATGTTATTTTTAGTGCATTAACTAGTGGTTTGCCTACCGTCTTAAAAAAAAGTGACCCTCTCTATGTGTGTGTATATATATATATATATATATATATATATATATATATATATATATATATATATATATATATATATATATATATATATATATATATATATATATATATATATATATATATACACGTTAGGTCAGGAAAAAACACAGTTTTTTCCTGACCTAACGTTTATTCCGCTCTACCCCGGTATTGAGCACTGTAGAACGGATAAACCACATAAACCTTGACTATATATATACATATATATGGTAAATGGGTTATACTTGTATAGCGCTTTTCTACCTTTTTAAGGAACTCAAAGCGCTTTGACACTATTTCCACATTCACCCATTCACACACACATTCACATACTGATGGCGGGAGCTGCCATGCAAGGCGCTAACCATATATATATATCCATCCATCCATTTTTCTACCGCTTATTCCCTTCGGGGTCGCGGGGGGCTCTGGAGCCTATCTCAGCTACAATCGGGCGGAAGGCGGTGTACACCCTGGACAAGTCGCCATCTCATCACAGGGCCAACACAGATAGACAGACAACATTCACACTCACATTCACACACTAGGGCCAATTTAGTGTTGCCAATCAACCTATCCCCAGGTGCATGTTTTTGGAGGTGGGAGGAAGCCGGAGTACCCGGAGGGAACCCACGCAGTCACGGGGAGAACATGCAAACTCCACACAGAAAGATCCCGAGGCCGGGATTGAACTCACGACTACTCAGGACCTTCATATTGTGAGGCAGACGCACTAATATATATATACACTCCTCGCAGAATGTTTGCTGAACATTTGGTGCAAATAGCATATATATATATACATATACTGTATATATATGTATTTTTTTTTTCAAGGACCTTTGTCTTACCAACATACATGAGATGTCACAAAATGAGTACCCATTGTACCATATTTAACCCAATGAGTACTGTAACACAACAACATCATTTATAGAGAAGGGTATAACTAGAATAGGTTTTTAAATGCATGGGTTAATGGGTATATAGTATAAATAGAAAGATAGAATAGTGTGTACATTAAACTGTTTGCATATTAGCTAAACGATAGTATTTCGATATTTGTTTATATTATGGTTTTCAATGTTAGTTTTCAGAATCCCCCTTCATGTCCATCTTTACCCAATTGCAATGATTTTTTTTTGTGATTTTTTTCAGTTTTTTTCAATGTCAATGTTTCCTGGGTTTGACTTTCAAATTATTTGTTTTCCCTTCCAACTTGATGGCAGTAATTTGACATGAGTGGGCATGTTAGAGGGGAGGGGGCATGTTGAATGCGAGTCAAGGCGAGCAGAAAAAGGATGAACAGCGGCCTCTGCTGGTCATTGCTATTACTCCTTCTTTAACCCACCCTGCTGCTGCAATGGTGGCAAAACAAAACATAGCGTTATTTATTTATTTTTTCATGTGGAAGAACAGACTTTTCCTTGAACTAAAAACGATTGGGATCTGTTTATGTGTGAAGTATATCTAAATCACTGAAATACAGTATGTCCCTGTCAAAGTATAACATTTAATGTAAGACTCCCCAACATTTAAAAGTGCAGGTTTGGGCCGCGTTCACAAAGCAATGAGTGAAGCAGCTAATGAAGTCCTTGTGTGAGCACATTCCTTCCATCATGAGTGCAACCATGTGTCTCTAAGTGTGCAAGCAAAGCAAACATGCCTTTTGTAGATGCAATAAGATGCTAAAATCTGCTTGTTTTGCTTTCTTGACACACATGAGCACCTTATTTCCTCCATGTGTGGGAATGAAGTCTTGAATATGACATTGCTGGTGAAATCTTTTTTCATGTGTTTCTATCACACGCTGTTAGCATGATTACACAAAATGCATTCAATTCCTACCAATTCCTTCACTGCATTGACATGTTGGAATTGATTGATTGATTGACTGAAGCTTTTATTAGTAGATTGCACAGTGAAGTACATATTCCGTACAATTAACCACTAAATGGTAACACCCGAATAAGTTTTTCAACTTGTTTAAGTCGGGGTCATGATACTATCAAATATATACTAATATCATAATACAGTCATTACACAAGATAATCAACAGAGTATATACATTTATTTATTAACATTACTTACATTATTTACAATCCGGGGTGTGGGATATGGAGGGGGGGGGGGGGGGGGGGTTAGGTTTGGTATCAACACTTCAGTCATCAACAATCAGCATCAACAATTGCATCATCAGAGAAATGGACATTGAAACAGTGTAGGACTGACTTGGTAGGATATGTTCAGCAAGTAGTGGACATAGAGAGAGAGATCAGAAAGTGTAAGAAAAAGTGTCTACTTTTGATTATTTACAATCCGAAGAGGTATTATGTGGAAGGGAGGGTGTTAGTTTAGGGTTGTAGTTGCCTGGAGGTGTTCTTTTAGTGCGGTTTTGAATGAGGATAGAGATGCCCTTTGGGGAAGGGAAGGTTTTTCTTTGGACAACATTTGATTTCTGATGAAAAATTAAGATCTAGTACAGGGGTCGGCAACCCAAAACGTTGAAAGAGCCATATTGGACCAAAAATGCAAAAAAACATCTGTCTGGAGCCGCAAAAAATGAAGAGCCGTATATAACTCTTATAATGAAGGCAACACTTGACGTAAAAGTCTATATTAGTTATAATAGCCTACTATGAAAATGACTATGTGTCGCAGGCTGAAGCAAATCTTCTTTGACAGAAATGTTGAAATATAATATTTATTCTACACATTTTTACAACCTTGGAAAACATTAGTAAATCAGAGGCTACCCAGAAGGTGAGATAACTCCTGGAAATTACTGGCTTTTAATGGCCAAAGGTATAGATGTGTGTGTCCAAGTTAAAGGAAATGGCAGGCTGTCTTCTTTTAATAGATTTATTACAATCTTTGGCAAGCTAGGTAATGTTTGCTGTGGTCTGGAACAACATGGCAGACAAACAACTATCAGAAATGCAGCCAATATTACATACGGATAATGTGTCACGAGACATGCAAAACTAAATTATATACAAAGAGGATTAAAGTAAAGGATATTGAATGAGCTCAAATATACCTACAAATGAGGCATAATGATACAATATGTACACCAGCTAGCCTAAATAGCATGTTAGCATAGATTAGCTTGCAGTCATGCACTGACCAAATATGCCTGATTAGCACTCCAACAAGTGAATAACATCAACAAAGCGCTCACGTTTGTGCATTCACGCACAGCATAACAAGTTTGGTGGACAAAATGAGACAAAGGAGTGGAAGATTTTACATGTAAACAAACTGTTGCGTCACAGTCCACACTATGGTGCGTTCAAGAACCGCCGAAATTAGTTGGACAAAACGATGTTCACGAAATACTCTCATCAGTGAAGCATACACACAAACATATTAAACAGTGGGCTTACTAACAATTGGGAAGGTTTGTGTCATGTTTGTCCTCAAACAAAAAACATTCTAAACCAAAAAAAAAAATGTTCTCCCCGCTTTTTCCATTTTCATTCCTTTTTAAAAATGGTCCAAGGAGCCACTAGGGCGGCACCAAAGAGCCGCATGCAGCTCGAGAACCGCGGGTTGCTGACCCCCGCTGTAGGAGATGGGCAATTATGTAGGTATGCAATTTGGTACTGATCCAAATAGGCATTCTTTGGCCTTGGCGTCACTCTATTTTTAATCTCATTAATGCAGTATAATTTTAGAATAAGGTGACTTTGTTAAGCTGCCAAATTCCACATGGGAGTGGGCTTGCTTCCGGAGAAATGGGAACAACGTGACAAAAGAGAAGCGAAGAGGCTCAGTTAGTGCATAGTGGACAACGCTTCATAATTAATGAGAAGGGCCTCCAATGAAACACAAATGTGCCGAAAATGGCAAAAATGTGTTGGCTTTTTCACAAAAATGTGAGCACTATTCTGCTATGTGCAGCATTCTCCCATTGACTTAAATACTTTGGTTCTTTTGCGCTTCTGAGGCGCCCCTTGAAGGAGAAACACTGCATTGTACTTGATGGATTGTATACCACACATTCAATTTAAAGTACCACTGATAGTCACACACACACACACACACACACACGGTGTGGTGAAATTACCCTCTGCATGTTACCCATCCCCTTGTTCCACCCTCTGGGAGGGGAGGGGAGCAGTGAGCAGCAGTGTTGGCGGGAATCATTTTGGTGATGTAACCCCCAATTCCAACCCTTGATGCTGAGTGCCAAGCATGGAGGTAATGGGTCACATTTTTTATAGTCTTTGGTTTGAACTCACGACCAACGATCTCAGGGCGGACACTCTAACCACAAGGCCACTGAGGAGGCTTATAAAAATGAAATTCCAGAAAACTATCAAATATATTCTGATCGTTTCAGTTGAGACATCTGGAAACATCCATTGAGATAAGGATGCAAGGACCATCATGCCAATCTGTATTACCTAGCAAAAATCTAAATGCACACACAGCGGAATGGAAACCACATGTATATGGACCGCATGTATATCAGCTGTGTTTACACATCCTGGTACTAACATATGTTTAATGCTTTCCTCTGGATTTTTCCCATCATGCACTAGTGGATTTAATAGGGTGTAATTTTGACATTTGTATGGCGTTTGTACGTTTTTCATAATATCCACAATGTGCAGTGACCATGTGTGTTGACCTTTATGATATTGGCATTATTTTATTTTTTTTGCACCATGACTAGGGAAGGTTGTTTGGATCGTGTCACATAAGTAAATGCTGTATAACAACAAAGCACTTTCAAGGGTCATTGATCTGATTAACTCACATTGGCCACAGGATGGCAGCAAATATGTAGCATTCAGAAACCGCCTGGTATTTAAGGCTAATGCCTCACAATAAGAAGGTCCTGGGTTCGATCCTGGGCTCGGGATCTTTCTGTGTGGAGTTTGCATGTTCTCCCCGTGACCCCGTGGGTTCCCTCCGGGTATTCCGGCTTCTTCCCACCTCCAAAGACATGCACCTGGGGCTAGGCTGATTGGCAACACTAAATTGGCCCTAGTGTGTGAATGTGAGTGTGAATGTTGTCTGTCTATCTGTGTTGGCCCTGTGATGAGGTTGCGACTTTTTCAGGGTGTACACTGCCTTCCGCCCGTGTGCAGCTGGGAGGATAGGCTCCACCACCCCCCGCGATCCATAAGGGACAAGCGGTAGAAAACAAATGGATATTAAGAGTATGTGAAAGGTTGACTCCTACTTTGTGTACTTCAGTGACAACGTTCTTAAAGTTGAGTAAACAATCAGAAATATCAAGCAATCAAAATGTGCCAAACATGGATAAGTGTGGCGAGAGTGTTTTACATGTTTCCCATCATGCACTTTAGTGGATTTAAATGGGTGTAATTTTTCAATTTGTTTGGTGTTTGTACGTTTTTCATTAAATCCACAATGTCCAGTGACCATGTGTGATCTTTGCACCATGACTAGGGAAGGTTGTTTGGATCATGTCACATAAGTGAATGCTGTGCTATATCATCAAAGCCCTTTCAAGGGTCGTTAACTCACATTGGCCACGAGATGGCAGCAAATATGTAGCATTCAGAAACCGCCTGGTATTTAAGGTTAATATGAAAGCCCGCCGCGGTGCCAAATTAAAGACGCTGGCGGGCCACACTTGGCCCGCGGGTTGTAGTTTGGACACCCCTGGTCCATCAGTTGACTCAATAGATATTTTGATGTATATAATAAATATTAAGCAAGGCAAGGCAAATGTATTTATAGAGCACAACTCGTACACAAAGGTTTTCAAAACACTGTCGTAGTGACGCAGGGGTTATTTCGGTGGCTGATGAGGTTTGATTGGTTGAAGGGTGATGTTTTTGTCCCGCCTCGTAGAATGTTTGCAGAACATTTGATGCAAATAGCACACTTCTTGTGAAACAGCAAAGACGCCCTACATGACCGACACCATGTTTGTGTACAAAGAACTCAGGGGACGTTTACAACTGTTTAAAAGGAGCGCTTGTAAGCTCACCCTAACCCACTGTTGCGTCGACCAGCATTCCTCCAATGGGGAATTCAAATTGCTAGTCTCTCCCAGATTCTTTTTATGGCACATAAGCTGATGTTTATATTCAATCAGCAGGCAGCAGTTGGTATTTTGTGGTTTATTCTCCAAGCTTAGAGGACAAACTGAGACCAATCCAGCACACCAGCGTTCCCCAGCCCGGTCCAGATCGGTCTAGCTCGGTCTCCCCTCAAACCCCCGGAAGTCCCGTGATCTTCCCTCTGTCCCCCGCCTGCTGTTTCCCCAGTCTAGCTGTGCTCCTTATCTTAGGAATGTAATGGCAGTCTCAACAAAGAGAATAAACAGCGCTCTGACTCTAACCAAGGACACTCGAATCCAAGCACTTTGTACCACACGAGACATTAGCTGATGTAAATATGACTATAGGAGTTTTTAGAAAGAAGTAACACTTAAATATGGATATGATTCTGATCTGCTTCCAACAAGTCCCCCTTTAAGATCTTCTAATAAGATCTTTATTACTTGTACAAAACTTATAAAGCATGCCCCACATTAAAGTCTTAAAGTTACCACTTTGCTAGACCCCCTTTAGTGACACTTAGCACAAGGGGCTGTGCGGTTCTGGATGGTCTCGAGGGAGGTTGTTCAGCAAGTCCCTCAACTGTGTCACGAGTCAGGTTGGTTAGTCTCAACGGCGGCGGGGAGTTAGAGAGGCCGCTGAAACAGGAGTTCCAAGGGGTGTTAATTTGGTGAGTGGGGTCACCAGTCTAACCATAGCACAAAGCCCAACGGCTGACGTCGGGATTCTAATGTACAATCTGTGCTTCCCACAACACCAGAATAAGTCAGCTCGTGCCCAAGGGCCTATCCTAGAGCCATCTATCAGAGTGGTGCACCAGTAACGGTTGATGTCACCCAATTTGTTGGGGGACGAAGAGGGTCCTGTAATTTGAAAACGCGTGTAATTCAGCTTTTGGGCCACAAAGGGAAGAAGTCGGGTGGCATTGTCAACAGAAGGGTACACATGTCAGTAAACTTAAAAGGGGCGGGGTAAGTGTGGGAAAAGGGACGTCCAGCGGAAGACGCAACACAGTCACCCAGGTTTTGGCATCCACCTGAGCCACAGGTTGTCTGCACCCGTTCCTAAGGTTAAAGGTCAAAGTTACCAGGCCTTCGGTGGTGATGTCATTAGCACGCACAGATGTGAGCCTTTGAAACACCACTGAGGTGGGGTGGTACTTTAGGTGCTACAGAGGGTGTAGAGGTAGTTAACGCCCTCTCAAGGACATTAATTTTAATAATTCCTTTAGCGTCTGTATCAGTCAGGTCAAGCCCCAAAACAACATAAAAGGGACGATGGGCACAACTTACCAGAGTATGTTGTCTGCATCCGACACCAATGGTTCAGGGTTGAGTCGTAACAAATATAGAGGTTATTACCACGGTAATAGCTATTGTGTCCCCCGTAATTAATCACACTGCACAGGTCAAAAATAAGTCTTGCTAACCCCTTTGACCCAGTCTATTTAAAGTCCGCTGTATGTTCTTAGACACTTGTCAGTCACTGTCGTCAGGAAGGATGAACTGAGACACAAAGACAGTAGAACACGCCCAAACACCAGTCCGTCAGGGAACACTACCGGGTATAACATCCTGCCTTTCGTCTATCAATATCAGAGTAATTTAGGTAACAAAACGGGGATAAACATCAAACTTTTCACTTAATGTAACGACACATACAGTTATGCTGAAAACAAGCAAGAAAAACTAAGAAACATTTAGCATACTGGATTGGTCTCACACAAGGATATACAATATAGAAGTTGAAAAGAGTAATGTAGGTAGAAAATCTCTCTCGTCTCCTGGGCTGTGGGGCAGATGATGTGGCGATGTCAGCAATGACATCCGCTGGTAATCTGTCAGGTTCTTCAGCTGTAGTGCAGAGGGAGAGGTGGTACCAGGTGTCCCCTCCACCAGCCAGTCGAAGGGCGTGGGACGTCCGTTCTACGACCTAGAAGGGACCAGTCCACCTGGGCTCCGTCCACTTGCGTTTGATGACCTTGATCTTGACCCTCTCAGCGGGCGGAAGGGAATCTGTACAGAAGAACTGGCACACAAATTCTGCAATTTTTTGTGTAAAATACCATTTTGGTTTTACGCTGAGTCCTCCTTCCATGGGGGGCTGCTGGTCCTGTGAATGGCTGACCTGTATGCAGCTCATAGGGTGAAAAACTCAAAGGGCGGTAAAACAATTTTATTCACGGACCTTCGAATGATCATTAACGCTAATTGCAACATGTCAATCCAATTAAATTTGGTCTGTGCACAGATTTTAGCCAATTATTTTTTAATGTTCTGGTCCATCCTTTCAACCTTACCTTGGGACTCAGGATGGTACCCCAAACCTGTGTTCTAGTCCGAAAGCCTTTTCGACCAAGGCTAAGTGAGTATTTTTTTAAAATTGTTGCCGTTGTCTGACCTAATCTTTTTGGGGAAACCATGTCGGGGTACTAGGTCATTCACAAGTCATTTAATTACTGATATTGCATCCTCTTTTGAGGTTGTTGTTGATTCCGGCCAACCACTGTGATTGTCAACACAAGTCAGTACGTACCTTTCCCTTGTACCGTATTGATCATATCAGTGAAATCAAAGACTATACATGGTTCACCCTCCCCTCCTCCATATTCTAAATTTGATCTACTAAACTACTATCGATGTGTAAAATCGTTATTTTCAAATTAAAATTAGTTATAAGTTCTTACCCACGGTAAAAACGTTAAAACTATGGAATGTGTCAGAGTCGGATGATTGTCGATTTTGTTCCAAGGAGTCTGTATCCACCCTCACTCACCCCCTTCTGTTTCTGAAAAAAAGGACTGTGTTAGTCATACTATCACTTTCAGAAACATCTAAGAAAAAGGTCAGCTAATAGTCAAGTAGCGGAGGACAGGTCATGTTTGAGGTCAATGATTGTCTCTTCAGCCTCTATGGTCCACTGGGGGGTGGTGTTAGGGTAGGGGACCCCTTAGCAATATCACAATTAACTCAAACTCATCTGAACCCTAACTTTTATGTAACTTATTCAATATGGTGAAAGTAACAAAATATGCTTATATTTATATTGTCACCAATACTAGAAAAATACTACCCTTATGGCGGATGCTTTAGCAATAGTATTTTGAAATTTTACCACACCTGGTGGCCCCAATAATTCATTAAGTCAAGCTCATGTTGTAGAAAGTTGAATGATGCAGACACGTTTGTTACTGAATACTTTCTATCAGACTTCTGTCTTGACGACTATGTGTATGTAATGAGCAACTATAATTATTTGATATGCTTAAATGTGTAATGTGTCGTTTTAGCTCAGCTGTTGTGTAGCTGCTAGCTCCTCGTAGCCTACAGGTGTCTAAAGTTCAGCCCATAGTTATGTGTTTAACATAACCATGGGCTAAACCTAAACAATTGAAAATGTGGTATTTGGGTGTCGGTGTAATGTTTGGCAGCTACGCCGTGTCTTATCATTGGACCTAAGTTCTTTGGTTTTGTAGGCGAGACAGAGAGCAAGGGAACAATGTGGGACACTATTGTGTCCATCTTATACCATGCTAGCTGTTGCAAAGATAGGTCAACATGAGCAGCCACACCTTGAGTTCCAACATATATAAATAATCATAACATATGGCGAGTCGGGTGGCAGAACACACGGAAGCATCTCAGTCAGTCAGGGTTTTCACCGTTAGAGCAGTTGGATGTCAGCCATTCCTGTTGTTTCAGGCTGTGGTATGGGCTCATGGAGGAGTCTTGGTAGTGGTGTCGCAGCTGGGTGGTTCAGCCGTCAGGTAACACCAGGAATGTTCCTTCTTTGCGATTTGAATGTCAGGGTACAGTCTGTAAAGGAGGTCCAGCAATCTGAACCGGAAGTGGTTTGGTGACAGGTAACCTTCTTGTGACCCCAGCGAAGCCTTCGACCTTTAAAGAGGAAGCACAGTTTTTTTTGGTACCTCTGCATTCAGAATCGAATGGGTGGCTGATAAAATTGTCCGTTGACATTCATGTCCAGCAGGGGTCCTGTCGGTACTTCCTGCTGCGGCTCCTGATGTGGGCGTCCTCTTACACGCCTTCGTGTTCGTTTGTTGGCACGACGGAACCTTTCCTGTTCGGAAATGTTCGGACAGTCACGACTCCAGTGACCAGGCTGGTCACAGCCGAAACAGTGTCTACCCCAGACTGGCTTTGAAGCATCGTGTTATGATTCTGATCTGCTTCCAACACCACCTTCAGCACAGTACGGGTGATCTTGCCTCATTGGGCGGTGTTGGGAGGTTGGGGTTTGGTGGTAGCGGGGGTGTATATTGTAGCGTCCCAGAAGAGTTAGTGCTGCAAAGGGTTCTGGGTATTAGTTCTGTTGTGTTTATGTTGTGTTACGGTGTGGATGTTCTCCCGAAATGTGTTTGTCATTCTTGTTTGGTGTGGGTTCACAGTGTGGCGCATATTTGTAACAGTGTTAAAGTTGTTTATACGGTCACCCTCAGTGTGACCTGTATGGCTGTTGATCAGGTATGACTTGCATTCATTTATGTGTGTGTAGAAGCCGCATATATTATGTGACTGTGCCGGCACGCTGTTTTTATGGAGGAAAGGCAGACGTGACTACAGGTTGTAGAGGACGCTAAAGGTAGTGCCTTTAAGGCACGCCCCCAATATTGTTGTCAGGTAGAAATCGGGAGAAATTCGGGAGAATGGTTGCCCCGGGAGATTTTCGGGAGGGGCACTGAAATTCGGGAGTCTCCCGGGAAAATCAGGAGGGTTGGCAAGTATGTCTACACCTGACATCCACTGTAATGATACTAAGTACAACAGCGTATCTACTTGATACTACTATGATTACGTCAATATTGTTGGGCATCACAACATCTTCTTTCGTTTAAAAAAAAAAAAAAAAATCATATTATGTTTATAAACTCAGGAAATATGTCCCTGGACACATGAGGACTTTGAATATGACCAATGCATGATCCTGTAACTACTTGGTATCGGATTGATACCCAAATTTGTGGTATCATCCAAAACTAATGTAAAGTATCCAAACAACAGAAGAATGAATGATTATTACATTTTAACATACTTGTAGATAGAACATGTTAAAAGAGAAAGTAAGCAGATATTTACAGTAACTGAAAAAGTAGATTAATAATTCATTTTCTTCCACTTGTCCTTAATAATGTTGACAAAATAATAGAATAAAAAATGACACAATATGTTACTGCATATGTCAGCAGCTAAATTAGGAGCCTTTGTTTGTTTACTTTACTACTAAAAGACAAGTTGTCTTGTATGTTCACTATTTTATTTAAGGACAAACTTGCAATAAGAAAGATATCTTTAATGTACTCTAAGAATGTTTGCCATTTTTTGTGGTCCCCTTTATTTAGAAAAGTATCGAAATAATGTTGGTACCGGTACCAAAATATTGGTATCGGGACAACTCCAGTGTCTATTATTATCACGTGTATATTTGTATGCAAGAGCCAATAGAGGATTTGCAGTCACGTGGTTTTATCACGTGACTTTGTGTTACGCCGCCATCAACCGGTCAGCTCGTTCCTACGTGTTCGTACAGATTCAGTTTGATTTCTGCGCTACATTTTCACCGATTTCATCCGAATTATGGCTGATTTGCTATCCAATGAAGTTGTGCATTTGGATGAAGAGTCCAAGAAACGTTACTGAGAGAAGTTGAACCTTGTTGGCACAAAGGATCCGTACCTTTTACCGAGAAGCATGCTAAAATCACCTGAGCATTTTGCAACAGCCGACCTGCCTGAACTTTCATATCCAGACATTTATAATTACCTTGTCGATTCACCATCTCCGTACACTGGAAAGGACCTTAAAGCATACAAGAGTCTGGATGCCTACACGTATTTTACAGCAGGTTTTGTGCATGATGGGCTGATATGGCAGATTCCAAACAAGAATCGATTTCTTCTCATGACCAAGGTAAGGAAAAAGCACACACAGAAGAGCCTACTGTCTGTTTACAAATCTGCGTGGCAGTAACAGTGTGATTGTGAAAAAACTACTGAAGTGATTCTCATGAAAACTCACATAGTTAAGCTTTTTTTTTAATTACAAAAGGTGTCCTGTTCAAAAATGCTTTTAATTAAAAAACTGTTTCACAAACTTCATATTGAAATTTTCCAATTTTTCTCTATGCATTACATAATTTCAAAAAACTACTATAGACTTTGTGAAACAGTTTTTTTAATTAAGCATTTTTGAACAGGAGGCTTTTTGTAATAAAAGATTAGCCTGAAAATTTATCGTATTCAGTTTAAGGATGTGACCAAACAATATTATAAAAAAATTCTATCAAAAATTGCTTTGTAAAAAACTGTTTCCAGGAGCTTCATATTGAAATCTGAGAAATTAATTCCTACAATAAAACAACATTACATAATTTCCAACTATTCAGTATAGAGCTTATGAAACAGTTTCTACAAAAATAATTTTTAGAATTCATGCTTGATAATTAATTTTGGTTTCTTGCTCAAAATGAACCAGGTTTAAATTTCCAGGCTAATTTAATGAATAATTAATTAGAAATGTTACCAAATGCCAGGTAAAATATGCATAAATGGACAGTAAGAGGTCTAGCCTTGTATATTATATCCAAATTAGGGACTGATAATATTATAAGGTATGTCATATTATCTGTTTCAGGTAAAACACTCTCAACGGATGAATGATCCTCCCCTCAGACCTTGGGTAGCAATAGCGAAAGATGGTCAGACTCTGTGCTGCCACTGTACCTGCATGGCTGGATTGGGTGAAACATGTTCACATTCATCCGAGAACTGCAGCATCAAAGCATTCCACATGAAATGTCTTGGCATAAAACAAGTCCCACAACGATGGTTTTGCCCTAACTGTAAGAAGTTGGAAGTAAAACAGAAAAAGTTGCTTCTGTAAGATTCTTTCCTGGTATTTATTACAGAAAAAATATGGATGCAACATCATTACTGAAATGGTACAATTGGGTCGGATACATTTGTAAGTGCGCATGACACTTGTACAATTGTATCTAATGTTGTGAAACCACTGCCATCAGATGACAATAAAGAGATGGGTATGATATTTTCCATCATGGTATACTTTTGTCTTGCGAGTCCAAAAACTCTCTCTACATGGATACGGACAGCAGCTAATTCTCTGGTGCCCTCAACATCTAGTGGATTAAGCTGCCTTCTTTTCGAATCTCAGCGTGCACCACATCTTCACCAGCGGGTAGTTGATCATTTTCACAAGGGACAGACTGGGAAATATTGACAAGTGCTGCTGCTGCTGCCAATGCCCTCTCGCGGTCTCTCTTACGCTGCTTGAGATTTTGTCTTCTCTCAAAGATCTTCATTGAACATTTGAGTTTTCGTTTGTGAGGTGACTGGGTATGCTCAAATATACTTGGCACATAGTCTGGGGATAGTAGATCTTCGCTTTTTGCACCTGAAACAATTAAACAATCACATTATTCATAATGACTGCCATAAATAATTAAGCACGTTGTTAATGGGGATTTCATAACTTGACATATTAAAAAAACTGAATAGAGTGAAATCATTCAGATACCTGTTTAAGTTGCTACCGTTTTTATTTTTTTCTTATTTTTTTCATGATGCCTCATCTGATTGGCTTGAAAACTTTTCCAATAAAAATGTTAACCTTTTGCCAATGGCTTGAAAACTTTACCAATGTAGATTTTACCTTGTGCCAAATGAAGTAACAAAAAGCCTCTTGTTCAAAGATGCTTCATTAGAAAAAAATTGTTTCACAAGGACCATCATAATTTTTTTTGAAATGTCCTAATGCATTCACTCATGATAATTAATTGTTCAATTCCAATATGAAGCTCAACATTTACATTGATAAAGTTTTCAAGCCAATCAGATGAGGCATCATGAAAAAATAAAAACGGTACCTAGGGGGGGGGGGGGGGGGGGGGGTGAACTGAAGAAATCATTCCTTTCCCTGCCTTGCTGCTCTTGCTGCCTTTCTAAAAATGCACCCAGCATTTTCAACAATCATATTTGTATCATCCCATATTGTATTATTTCACATTTTGTGAAACAAATCAGGGGTGAATAGTTTGTTTACATACCTGATATGAAGTGTTCATTGCATATCCTTGTGTACATCGTAGGTTTCCATCGTTCACGACAAATCGCCGCGATCCGAAGCTAAGATTTGGTTTATCGCCTCATCTATTGCTACATCCAACAGCACAGCAGGTTTCTGGCATTTCCAAGCTCAAATAGCAGCAGATCAAACAAGAAAGCGTGTGTGAGTCGTTGACAGGTGTTGTGCCTGAAAACGCACCCCTGCCATTGAATGCACCCCCTGACGCGGGAGCGCGCTTACGTCACTCGCTTACGTCACTCGTCTCGAAAAGTATATCTAAACTCGGCTGTAATCACCGAAGTGGCTGAAATCGCCTCTTTTAAATCGCCTCTTTCGGCATAAAAAAAAGTACATAAAGTGAAATAATCCAAGTTTTCTTTACTTTTGGATGGATTAAAAATTGTGAGCCTTTAATGATTTCGCCGTCATTCAAGTGGCTGAAATCGCCTCTTTCGGCATAAAAGAGTACATAAAGTGAACTAATCCACGTATTCTTTACTTGTGGATGGATTAAAAATTGTGAGCCTTTAATGATTTCGCCGTCATTAGATCAGATAAGGCGAAAACAATAACCAATTAATATTGGAATATTTGCTGTCCCGAAAATGTAGTATTAATTGTCTACCTTGAAGAAGTGGAGTTAGGGTGGGGGTGCATTTTCAGGCAGGACGTTCAGGCCTGCTGCCTGAAAATGCACCCCCACCCTAACTCCGCTTCTGGTGGTCCAATTTTCACATGGTTTTCACTGTACATTGAGGGGGCTATGATGAGTCACCAGGGTGAGTGCCAAGTCTCTATGACCTTCCTAGCCAGAGATAGATAGGGGGTGCATTTTCAGGCAGCAGGCCTGAACGTCCTGCCTGAAAATGCACCCCCACCCTAACTCCACTTCTGGTGGTCCAATTTTCACATGGTTTTCACTGTGCACTGAGGGGACTATGATGAGTCACCAGGGTGAGTGCCAAGTCTCTATGACCTTCCTAACCAGAGATAGATAGGGGGTGCATTTTACAGCAGCTGTGGAAAATGCACCCCCATCATAACTCCACCTCTGGTACTTCGGGTACTTAACGTTATTTGTGAATGTTCAATTTGAAACTTCTTAAAACCAAATCAATCATTCATTTATTTATTCATCCATCCACCCATGAGCTTCTTAAAGTTAAAGAAAATGTCATATTTTTTAAAATACGAGTATTGGATCACGACAACACGTCGAATGAAGCAGCAAACATTCGTTCTCCTTGATGTCTCTAAAAAAGTACATAGTGAGGTTTACTTTGGTGTATATATTCTTTACAGTAAGCTGTCAAGGTAGACAATTAATACTACATTTTCGGGACAGCAAATATTCCAATATTAATTGGTTATTGTTTTCGCCTTATCTGATCTAATGACGGCGAAATCATTAAAGGCTCACAATTTTTTGGCACTCACCCTGGTGACTCATCATAGCCCCCTCAATGTACAGTGAAAACCATGTGAAAATTGGACCACCAGAAGTGGAGTTAGGGTGGGGGTGCATTCTCAGGCAGCAGGCCTGAACGTCCTGCCTGAAAATGCACCCCCACCCTAACTCCACTTCTTCAAGGTAGACAATTAATACTACATTTTCGGGACAGCAAATATTCCAATATTAATTGGTTATTGTTATCGCCTTATCTGATCTAATGACGGCGAAATCATTAAAGGCTCACAATTTTTAATCCATCCACAAGTAAAGAATACGTGGATTATTTCACTTTATGTATTTTTTTTATGCTGAAAGAGGCGATTTCAGCCACTTGAATGACGGCGAAATCATTAAAGGCTCACAATTTTTAATCCATCCAAAAGTAAAGAAAACTTGGATTATTTCACTTTATGTACTTTTTTTTATGCTGAAAGAGGCGATTTAAAAGAGGCGATTTCAGCCACTACGGTGATTACAGCCGAGTGTAGATATACTTTTCGAGACGAGTGACGTAAGCGCGCTCCCGCGTCAGGGGGTGCATGCTATGGCAGGGGTGCGTTTTCAGGCACAACACCGGCAGTGAACTGGTGACCGGCAAGATGGCCGCCAAGCTAATGTCACGTGGCTGATGACGTCAGTTGCAAAGCCTCTATATGTCATTTTAATGAACATTCGTGTGGGGAGTTGTGTCTCCATTTCGCCACCAGGGGGCAATGCCACCTCAGTGAGTTAGTAAAAAAGGTAAATGGTCTTCAATGAGGTTGCTGTCAGTCAGACTGCAGCGAGGGAAGACAACAGGTGCTGATATCTGCCTCGTCATTTCTTTGTTCCTTACAGGTTAGTCACGTATCAAAACTAAACATCATTGATTTAATGTGTTCATTATAAAGTGCAAGCAGCTATTGGTGGAGAGTTTGATGAGCAGGACATTCAATTTGTGTACTTTTGAGGTCCCTAAACGTGACACAATCCCTACTGCTACACGATCTAGCTTAATTGCTACGTTGTCGGTTAAGCTCAGTGAAAGTAGTGTGATTAGTCTAAGAGGCTCAAACTTCATTTACTTATGGCTCCCTGTACATGATAAAAGTATGTTATGTGTCAAAATGTTTTCAATGATATCTTTATATTTTTAAGTACTCGCTCACTGACATGTTGGGATTTCCTATTCAATTGCATTGAATGACCATGTACTTCATTAACAGTTTAGCTAAAATGACAAACACAAATGTAACTGTTAAGATTAGAGATGTCCGATAACGGCATTTTTGCCGATATCCGATATTTTGATATTGTCCAACTCTTAATTACCGATTCCGATATCAACCGATACTGATATATACAGTTGTGGAATTAACACATTATTATGCCTAATTTTGTTGTGATGCCCCACTGGATGCATTAAACAAAGTAACAAGGTTTTCCAAAATAAAAGAACAACTTCAACTCAAGTTATGGAAAAAAGTGCCAACATGGCACTGCCATATTTATTATTGAAGTCACAAAATGCACTCTTTTTTTTAACATGCCTCAAAACAGCAGCTTGGAATTTGGGACATGCTCTCCCTGAGATAAACCTAATACCCACTACAACTATGGGAAATACTATACTTTGACTTTCACAAAGTGCATTTTTTTTTTTTTTTTTTTTTTAAACATGCCTCAAAACAACAGCTACAAAAACAATGAAGGCACACAGCTTCAGTCCAGAGTATACTAGAGTAATAAAGTAAACAATAACATAGTCCTCCTTTAGTAGACTGCCTGGCATACTGTATAACAGGAAATTATAAACTGGGCTCAATCTGCCCTGCTCTAACGCAGTGGTCCCCAACCACCGGGCCACGGCCCGGTACCGGTCCGTAGATCGATTGGTACCGGATCGCACAATAAATAAATATTTTTAAATTGTTTTTATTGTATTAAATCAACATAAAAAACACAAGATACATTTACCATTAGTGCACCAACCCAAAAAACCTCCCTCCCCCATTTACACTCATTCACACTCATTCGCACAAAAGGGTTGTTTCTTTCTGTTATTAATATTTCTGGTTCCTACATTATATATCAATATAGATCAATACAGTCTGCAGGGATACAGTCCGTAAGCACACATGATTGTATTTTTTAATGACAAAAAAATATATATATATATATATATTTTTTTTTTTTTTTAAATTCCCCCCCGCCCCTGGTCCGTTGGACACATTTTCAAGCGTTGACCGGTCCGCAGTTACAAAAATGTTAAGGAACACTGCTCTAACGTATTTGTATGAGTAACACAAATGTGCTGCAAGCTGGTGGTGAGTGCTTGAAGCGGCCTACCAGTCAGCCAGAGCTTCTGTAATGCTGCGTTGAGACAGGGCACCTCTGTTCACTGCAAGCTGCTTTCTGTGTTTGCTTTTCATCCATCTTCCGCTTGTATGCATCTTGTATCTCTTTATGATTCTTGAAGAGGTGGGAGATCAAATTGCTTGTATTAAAGGAAGACGTCTTGGTTCCTCCTCGCATAACCAACTTTTTGCAGTCATTGCAAATTGCCAGTTTTTTATCTGTCAGACACACTTTCAAATAATCCCAAACCATAGACATGGTGTCGTTAGTCAGTCACCGAGCGATCTCGCTTGTTAGCCACGGCTACAGCACCGGCAACAACACGCTCTTGTTGTTGTTATGCTACGCTCGCGGCGGTTTGATGAGGCCATCAAGCGTCGCCAGTAAACCTCTCATGCTGCAGTCGTCAACTCCTGTGTTGTGTGTGAGAGAGGAGAGGGGAGGGGCTGCTGACTGGAAGACGCAACTGCTCTACTCCTCCCTACGTCCGTGTTTTACCGGATATGTACCGCTCCGTACAGCTGCGTTTTAAAAAGTAATTAATTTTACTTTTAGAAACCGATACCGATAATTTCCGATATTACATTTTAAAGCATTTATCGGTCGATAATATCGGCCGGCCGATATTATTGGACATCTCTAGTTAAGATAAAAGTATATTTCAGTGTCGGTGCTAGGAATTTTCAAAATGGGGTCCAAGGGACCCCATCAAGTCATAAAAATGGGGTCCCACAGTACATTTTTGGGGTCCCACTTTTTTGTAACCGTTTTGAAAACAGATGATAAATGTATGCATTATCCTGTTATATCTCACATTCTATATTGTGTTTTGGAAAAAGGTTGTCATAAACATTACATAATTCATTAAAAAAAAAAAAATACAAAAGAAAACACATTTTTATGCATCTGTAAGTTTATTCAGTTTCTTCATTCCTTCATGAATCTAAACTTTACCGCTGCCGGTATTTTTTCTATATTTGTATTTAATAAGTTGTAGGTGTATTTATTTCAGTGTAAAAGGTTTTTTGCTTCGGTCATGAAATGATGATAATGGTGTGCCAGGGTATACATGCATTATTTATTTAACGCTTAAATCTCTACAGTCTACATCAACGTCAGATCTATCTGTCAATTCTACGTTTGTTTGTTTGTTTGTTTTCTGCCCTTTTTGTCAAAGAAAACTGTTCTTATTAATGGCAAACACACAAAATATGCAAAATCTTCCACTATAAATATTTTTCAAAGTGGAATATTTGATGTGAAGTAATCGGAGCCTGGGTCAATAATTCATTAAAACATTTTTTTATTTTGATTCAATATTATGTTTTGAGCAATGACAGTTTTAAAGAAAAAAACAGCTTTGTATTATTAGTCAACATTGCATCTTTTTCTAAATTACATTTCACCTTAGTGTTTACCATGAAGACTTTCTTTTGACAGCCCCTCGCGGTAAAGTTGTCATAGTACATATTTGTGATTGATAAAACTTTCAGATCAAAATTTACGACCAATAAAAACGCAATAAACGTGGACGGATATTTGATCCGGCAAATATAAACAAAACACCGGCGGAAAGCGATAATCGATCAAATTTAAAAAAAACAAGCAAACCGGGCAGTAAAAAAATGATAATAATCCGCATCCGGGGGACGCCCGGGCTTCTGGAATTGCGCGTCCTTTCTGATTTCAATGCGTAAAAAGACACAAAAACTGCGTTAACGCCAACACTGTATTTACTTCTAGCGTTAAGGTTGAACATTAAAGTAGTCATTTTGGCTAATATTATTGCATATGGATATCAGATGTATGGACTTAAAGGTGAATGTTGAGTAGGTGATTTGATTTATGTGGGCTATGACCTGATTTAGAATGTCAAAATGAGTGAATGTAAAACAAACAAAGCAAGAAACATTTCTTTTGACAATAAATTAAGTCAGACTGCAGTGAGAGAAGACAACTGATGCTGCGATCTGCTTCATCATTTCTTTGGTCGCGACAGAACTACACACACATAATCTGTTTACGGGCCTGTTACACTTCCCAAACGAAAAACAGATAGCTCAACAACAGTGTACACTATAAATCATATTTATTCCACTGTAGCATACGGATGACATGATACAAAAAAAAGCAAATAGCAAAACATTGCATGACAAATTGGACCACCCACTGATGTAAAAAATAAAAAAAGAATTGGCACGATAGGATTTAAAGCTGGTGAGAAAACACTCTGACCAATTGTATACACACATCTATATACATTTTCTTTTCTTTTTTTTTTTTAAATTTTCAACAAAAACATACATTCTGTATATCATAATACTGAGAGAAGCAAAGCACATTTGCGGAACATTTCACAAAATATAAACCTTGATTGGTTTGTGCGGAGATATAACTAAAAGCTACAGCACGCTTATTTCCTCCTGAAGCCTTTAATGTGTCCTGGTATTCTTATTTAAGTGTTATTCAGTGATTATTGTTTGAATATTGTTTTGAAGTGGCACGTTTGTTATGTTTAGTATTTTGTTTATAGTCCTACACATTATTCCCTACATTTGAGTTCCGTATGTGCTCATGTTTCCCTATACCCTAATAGGGGACGGACTGTAGTTAAAAGAGAGCGCTAGGAGAACGAGTTGTTGTTGAGCTTGAACAAGAAGGAGTCAAGCCCGTCTTGCTTTGGTGGCGTTTTTAACAAGGAATGCAACAAATACATTTATCCTAACAACTCAACTGTAACCCGCCGTCAATTAACAGCCTTCTGGACTGGTAAGGGACAAATATTACAGTTATTCTCACTTACATGTACATCTCGGGAGTGGTACCTGTTTGTTTTTTTTAAAAGAAGGCAGCAGCAAAATAATCTGGCAGTGGGTGGCGCCAGATCCTAACCACAATGCTTGGTTGTCTTTCTTGTACATTAGTCCTTCAAAAAAATAAAAAATACGCCATCATTTAAAAATGTGTTAATATTTGCCAGCAAATATCCACCTGACTAAATCTTTGGAGAAGGGTTGGCTGTTTTGGTTTTCAAATAGAAGTGCTGTTTAAGTCATATGTTTCATTTCATGCTGAAACACCTTTTTAATTAAACCTTGTCAGTTAAGTATTATCGTGTTTTTCAACCTTTTTTGAGCCAAGGTATATTTTTTCATTGAAAAAATCCCAAGGCACACCACCAGCAGACAATGTTAAAAATGAAACTCAGTAGCTAGAATTGACAATATAAAGTCGTTCTCATCAAATACCTGACTCAATTGTTCGATATGAATTTAAACTATAACCATCCATGCATCACTAATTACTAATAACATGGTTACTCTGCCGATCTCTAGACAGCACAGGCACTCAACAACGGCACAATATTTACGGATTATAATCATTGGTTTGCGAAAAAAAACAAATTTACAATGCTTAGAAGACCTGATGTTGCCATCATTACTGATGAAAAGCGGTCCAGACCAATTAGGTGAATTTGCATAATTTCCCACGGCACACCAGACAATATGTCACGGCACACTACAGTGGTTGAAAAACAATTAACTATTAAACCGAATAAATAAGAGTTTACCATCCTATAGTACAATTTCATATCATTTTTGATATACAGTATTTGTAAAGGGTTATGGAGGAAAGACGCTGCATATATTTTAGCTGTGGATATAATTGCTAATTTCTTACAGAAAGAATATTAGGTGAAACACAAAGTTTTCAAATTAGGGTCTGCCTGGTTTTAACAAATACTTTTTAAAATGTCAGTATTAAACAATATAACCATTGTTTTTCTTTTATCACCGAGTGTATTTTTTACTAACGTACGCCAGGAGCTGAAAATGGATACTTTCTGAAATGCTATGCAAACATTCTTGGCCTAAATGTGACCCTTTCTCTCAACATGCACCACATGAAACCAAAGACGATCCTGAAGTTTAAAAAACAACAACACATATTTGGCACGTCTTATAGTGCAGCGGGTGTCATACTTACAGCTGAGTGCTTTTATATTACGATTACATTCAACACTGAGTCTTACAAAGACTAACATTTACATTAAAAGCTTGAAGGATGACAGACTTTAGGTAGATCTGGCTGATAAAATATTTGATCAGTTTGAAGAGCTGCACTCCTTTAGTGGTGCGTACCAAAAGTCTGCATTTAGCAGCGACTAAAGCCAAGGACTTACTGTAGTCCTCAGTTGCCTTTTTACTAACTTGACAGGCATATTTCCTATTGTTCGCCCCGAAGGCAGAACGGAATTAGAATGTTCTGTAAAGTTGTGGGGATTTTTGAGGTATTTTCCGGTGGGTATTTTTCCTAAACCGGCATGTGGGGCAGAAACAATATCCGAACATAGAAAAGTGAGTGGTGGCTCATGGATGTTCATAGAAGGCAGCAGCTGAACATGTAAACAACAATGCCATGGCGTGAACATGCTGGTAGATCCAGATATGGACGGGAAGGAAATATGATTGTCACGCGTGGATCGAATCTGGCACGAAGCAGGACTTGATGATGTCACACCAGCGTTTCGGGCAATGTGTCCGCGTTGTCTGAAGATAGCAGCTGCCAGATTTGCCAGCGGTCCCTCTGCCAGTCCTGCCACTCGGGGCTGTGCGGCATCATCGTCCCCTCCGAGTTTTTCTGCTCCGCACTCGGCTTTCTGTATTGCAGAGGGTGCTGCTGAGGCGCCGCCAACTGGGGTGAACTCTGACATGCGGCCAGTCGGTGATGAGCGTTATAAGGGGGAGGGCAACGAAGGGCAGAGCCGATCTCGTTAGCGTTCGCCCTGACTTTAGCCCCATGACCGTACTGGACCAGCTCCGTTCGGCTCACGTGCAACATTGCCGATGCAGGGTTGGCAGTAAGCTCCTGGTGCGGCCGCCTTGCGTTCACATGAGGGCTCCTGCAAATGCGTGTCACCGGCGGGTGGGGCCTGCACTCGGCAACGCAAGGCGCTGTTCTCGTAGTTTGTGCCATTGGCGGGTGTCTGCTGTCGCCATCAAGTCCATCCTGTGAGCTGCGGGAGCTTCCTTCTGACACGTTGCCATGGGATCCTAGTAACAAAACATCTGCAATGTCAGTGAAGTCAAATATTGTCACGTAAATGTAGTTCAAAGTTAGTGTAACTTCAATATACACAGCTCAAAAAGTTATAGTCGGATTTTTATCTACTTTACCGAAAATTTACAAAATAGGATAAAGTAAAAGTAATGACATTTTGGGGCTGATCCAGATCATTTTACAATGTTATCCTACGTTTATGTTAGGAGTTTCAACTTGTGTGTGTGTGTGGATGCTAGCCAGCCTCCACCCACAGAGACAAAGACAGTGGATGACTGAAACCAGGCTTGACTCTATTTATTTCATTACACTGAAGATAGCTTATAAAATCATAAGTAGAATTTCGTCTTCGATTCAGGAAAAGTCAGAAGTGGGAAAAGTGGTTACATTTTGGGGCTGCTCCGGATAACCATCTGGATTCAGGACCTTTTTATGATTTGGGAGATAAGACCTGGCAGAGATTTGCACTCTGTAAGTGCTTTTTTAGTTTTAAGGGGCCCTCTAATGCGAACAACTTTGGCACTTATTTCATAGTTCTTGACCTTAAAATGGATGTTTACAGGGAATAGTCTCCACAAAATAGACACAATAGAGATTTTAGACTTGTTTTCTAACAAGTTTCAGTACATTTTGGAACACCCACTTTTAGCTCCAAAACATGGGCGGGCCATCAGCGTCACCTACAGAAGAATGGAGGCCGTTTCGTATTGTGTAGTTTGTGTTTTGGTAGCATCGTCATCTAGAATAATGTTATATTTCTGTCCAAAAAAAATATAAGGAATTAGCAAAAATGTCTGCCAGATGCATTGTTGCAGGTTGTAGCAAGACGACCTCAAGAAGTAGTCAGCCTGAATACATTTCCAAATGATGGCAATATGAGGAAAGTATGGACCTCCCCAGTCAAATTGACTTGCGCAAAAGGTTTGTGCAAGTAGTTTGGAGGGATTTTTTTTTTTCCAAAAGACTCAAACCAACTGCTATCCCAAAAATCAGGAGCAACCTTGAGGGGAGAGAGACTGAGTTAAAACCTGTAGAAAGACAGAGAAAGCAGGGCAGAACCGGTGCTCAAAAACAAGAAAAAAAAAAGAAGTAAGCATCTAGTATTCTATTTGCGTCCTCTTCAACTGATGTTTTGCTCAAAAAACTTGAGGAAATGCTAAAAGAGCATGAGTAAACAGGCTGTGGTGTTTATGGAAGAAAAGAAAAGTCCGGAAACTGCAAATATTTCACATTTATTTTTTGCTCTTAATATTGACTATATCAGTTTTGATGTAATCATGGGCTAGGACGACAAAAACATGCAATTAAGTGAAGATAATATTTTATACATACTGGCCAACCTTGAGACTTCCGATTCCGGGAGGTGGGGAGTGGGGGGTGGGGGTGTTGTTGGGGGATGGGGGCGTGGTTAAGAGGGGAGGAGTATATTTACAGCTAGAATTCACCAACTCGAGTATTTCATATATGTATATATATATATATATATATATATATATATATATATATATATATATATATATATACATATATATATATATATATATATATATATATATACATATATATATATATATTTATTTATTTTATTATACATATGAATAAAATAAATACTTGAATTTCAGTGTTCCGGAGGCTATCCAGTAGATGGCAGTATTGTCCTGTTTAAGAGTGTCACAACATTGCTGTTTACGGCAGACAAACTGCTTTACGGTAGACGAAAACGTGACTGCTTTTGTTGTGTGTTGTTACCGCGCTGGGAGGACGTTAATGAAACTGCCTAACAATAAACCCACATAAGAAACCAAGAACTCGCCCTCGATCATTCTACAGTTATAACGTGATTGGGCAGGCACGCTGTTTATATTGTGGGAAAGCGGACGTGAAAACAGACTGTCACCGCTGTCCCCACTCAGGTCCGCATTGAGCTGGAGGGGGCGTGGCCTCCAGCTCCGGCTGAATTCCGGGAGTTTATCGGGAGAAAATTTCTTCCGGGAGGTTATCGGGAGAGGCGCTGAATTCCGGGGGTCTCCCGGTAAAACCGGGAGGGTTGGCAAGTATGATTTTATATGCCTTTTTATCTACACTGTCTATGCAGGGAAATGAGCTCCAGTTCTGTAGATGATGTCACACCAAGACGGAGAGACATAGCGAGTCTGGCTTTGGAAAGGGGACGTTCCAAATACAGTTAGTTATCTAACGATTATTCAAAAACTAATTGATATTATGGGAAATGACTGCCAGATTCATTTTCAGGAGCATACAAATACATAAAGAGAAAGTGTTAGGTCAATTTTGGTCATCTGGACACAACGGGTCCTTCAAACTGTTTCTAGGTTCACAGAAAACAAATGTTTTTTTAACAAGTCTGGTCTGGCTTGTCTCTTTTGCATGATGTAACAGTGTATGCCTTTCATTTCAATTAGTCCTTTTTTTTTTGTCCCCCAGAGGGGAAATGTTCTTTTCATTCTGCTCCTTTTTTACCCATTAATGAGCCAATATTATCATATTGCTATAGCAGAACTAAGGCAAACACGTTGCAAACACATTGCAAACACGTTGCTTCGTCTGTTTGGGTTTGTTTGTCTATCTGTGGGTGTGTGTCTACAACGATTGTTTTTCACTCACACAGCATGTACAAGCACCAAGGTTTTAAGGCCATTATTGTTTAAACCTGCCCACCTGTGTTTGTTTGGTCTTGGAGTGTTGGTTTCAGAGTCGTGTGCCATGTTCCCCAAATGTTAGCATGCTCCTCCGATATACTGTCTAAAAGAAGCAAAGAAGAGACAAGGTCCAATGATGGACATGGCTACCCCAGCATTGAAAGCAAGTTAAACTTTGGTGCAGGCTTGTTACGATACCAGAATTGCAGTAGTCGATACTGATACCTGTTAATTTCAACGGGTTTTGACACTTATTTGATACTACGATTAAAAAAAAACTGAACCCTAGTACTTTTAAATTCTCTACTTTATTTAAAACTGTTTCAAAGTGTCCAGTATTTAAGATCACTTTGCTTCAACATATTTTTGCACATAATTTAAATCACTGTATCAGCTGCCAAGAGGTAACTGTACATTAAAAAAAGAACAATAGCCTCCCAGTATATCAAATATTTGTTTATATTCATATACTGTATATATTATTAGTATAATTTGTTTCCTTTACGTTATGCCTTTTTGGTCAATGTTTCTTGTTTTTTTTTTTTGTTCATTTTCTACAATGTGCCACATGTCCATAAAAATGCTGCTTTCCACAAATGGCCCCAGGCCACATTTTGAACACCACTGGTTTACATATAGAGGTGCCAAACAATGGAAATGTCTCCAAGCTGTGTATTTTTAACATCTACAGAAGTGATAAAAGGTTTGATAGCAACTTTGTGTAGGTTTTCTGCTGTGGTAAAGCACACTCCCTGGGCTTGTGGTGGCAGATCTACGCTCTCACTCGCACGGCAAAGATTTAGCATTTCAAGACCGTATAAATACACACTCCACTTTGTCACTTCCTTCTCTCGTTTCACTTTTAATACCTACATCGATGAATTAGCAAACTGGATCTCTTTTGGTACGTCTTTCTCTGGCAAAGGAAGTGTGTATTAGGTATGTTGTGAAGCGTATGGTGCATATAATTTGTTTATGAGGGAAGGCGAGCTGGACATGCCAAATTCGCATTTGTGACAGGTTTTCACAAGTACCATATTTCTCGGACCATAGGGCGCACCGGATTATAAGGCGCACTGACAATGAGCAGGTCTATTCAGGTCTATTCTCATACAAAAGGCGCACCGGAGTATAATGCACATTAATTGGATCATATTATAATTTTTTTCTACATTTAAAACCCTTCCTTGTGGTCTCCATAACATGTAATGGTGGTTCTTTGGTCAAAATGTTGCATAAATTATGTTCTACAGACCATCTTCAAGTCCCTTTCTGACCGTTGCTTCAGGATGCGCCGTTTTGTGGGCGGTCTTATTTATGTGGCTGCACTTCGACAGCGTCTTCTCCCCGTCATCTTTGTTGTAGCGGTGTAGCGTGCAAGGACGGGAGTGGAAGAAGTGTCAAAAGATGGAGCTAACTGTCTTAATGACATTCAGACTTTACTTGAATCAATAACGGAGCAGCATCTCCTCATCCGGAAAAAATAACAACACTGGAAATGTGTCCCGTGAAAAAACGTCCGACCAAAATTCTCTAATAACTCAAGTTCTGTGGGTGAATTATGTAAACCCACTACACCAGTAGTTTTTAGCGCTTCCATAGCGAGTCTACTGACAGATATAAGCTAGAACTTTACGCTACTTTATATTACAAATGGCAACAGCGGAGGGTGAATGTCCCATAACAAGAAGATAGAGACAAAGAAGAAGCTTATCGACTGGCGTTTTCATGGACTACAATGGCGAACGAGTGCAAATTTTCATTATTTATGCAGATCCCAAATACACATCAGCAGGTACCAGAAGGTAAGGAAAGTTGGTTTTGTATAATATTGCGAAACAAAACGCCAGATAATGTGTCTGCTGATAGGTGCCATTTTGCGGTCCTTATACACACATCACAATAGTACTTTATGTTGAAGCACAGCAGTCTGACTAGGGTAGCCGTAATGCTCCGACAATCCATCAAGTGGTGCGGCTTCATAGCTTACCAAAGTCGTACTAAAACATTTTGACAGATTTTTGAGCGCTGTGTGTATTATTCTATATTCTCCATGGAACATTTACATTTTGGTGTTGTTTACTGGCATCATCTTGCCGTCTACACGCATCTCTTACGTGTGACTGCCATCTACTGGTCACACTTATCATTACACCATGTACCAAATAAAACAGCTTCAAAGTCGGTAAGCACAGCCAGAATTATTCCGTACATTAGGCGCACCGGGTTATAAGCCTCACTGTCGATTTTTGAGAAAATGAAAGGATTTAAAGTGCGCCTTATAGTCCGAAAAATACAGTAAGCATATTTTTTTAAAGACGGCAGGTGTTCTTTTTCGACGCTGAGAATTGATGCGGCTTGACGGGGAAAAAGTGTTGTATAGTCTCGGTACTAACAATACTGAAAAAAGCTGTTATCGATGTACTTTTCGCATGTTTGTAAGTATCGATACTTTTGACAACCCTACTTTGGTGTCAATTTTCCGCTCACCTGGTGCAGCCCAGCTGTAGCCTCCAGACTCCCTACCCCAACCCACCACCTGCCCTGTCAGGGCGCCTCCCGGCTTTCCTGCCTCCCCTCTTCGCTCGCTCAGGATGGGGGAGTTGTTGTCATAGGGGGACACCTCCCCGCTAGACACTTTGTTGGAATCGCTGGAGGAGTGCTGCTCGCTCAGAGTGAAGGGATCCTCGGACTGGTGTAGATCAGGACTCCTGCAAGGAAAACCAAAACTTGGTTAAGAAAGAGAGCTTCAGACGGGAGGATGAAAGAATCTTGTGTTCTGTCTATAACTCACTGGGATGCTTTTCGCCTCAGGAGGTAGTCCACCACGTCAGGATCTGTCTCCAGGAGACTCATCAACACTTCATTTTGCAAGTCAGCCGGGACCTAAACAAAAAGCAATTTGGATTAATTAATTGAATGAAGTGAATCACCCTGCTCAAGGCGCCAATTGAGGCATGTCAACATTGGTCTTCATTTCCTGCTTTGTTGCCAGATCTGTAATAAATTCAGACTTACAGATGTCATCTCCCATTTTTCAAATAAACAATAAACCCTAACTTTTACCAAGACACGAAGAAGTCTGGTGTGATTAATTGGCTTACTGTAGGAATGTAAGCCTGAGGGGAGTGGCAGTGGCAGATTACAAAACATTACAGTTTAAAGTTTTGGACCTAAAATGACCCGAGCTGCCTGTCTGCACCGTTGGAGAATCCCGAGAAGAGACGGGAACAAAGCAAGCGAAGAAGAAGAAGTTAATCCGTGCAGAATTGTGACCTCTCCTGACTCCACACAAAATCTTTCATGCCTGAATTTTATTTTGGAAAGAAGGCGTTCAATTGTCTGGGACGGGGGTGAAGGTTTCTCGATGTTTTTGCCAAAGAACTGGCACCGATGACTCACTGACAAGACACGTCTGTTTCTGTCTACACAAAAATGTGAAAGTGCATCAGCTGACATCAAAAGTCAGGATGAGAGCTGACTGACCATGAAGAGTGTCTGGTAGCTGGCGATCATCCTCTGGAGCGCGGCGATGACGGCCGTGCTTTCCTCTGCTCTCGCAGAGCTTTGGACACTGAACTCCTTGTCAGAGGATTTGAGTTTATGGAGGAGGTTGGGACCAAAGATGGTGGCGAGGTTCAAGGAGGTCATTTTGTTCCCTGTGATCTGCAATGAGGAAGAAAAACATAGTTGGGACTGTCTGGCTTGAGTTTTGTAGCATGCTATGACAGAACGAGCTGGTTTAGATGATTGATTGTCCTATGGCACAATAACCACGCCAAGTTCCAAGACTCATTGTTCCCTTTTTCCTTTCCAACCTAAATAAGACATGGAAATCCACTTTGTGCCTCAAAAAGGCATAAAACATAACTTTCTCTGATGGAGCGGCAGCTTGAGAGGGCTGTCTTCAAATAGTCAAAGTTTCGCCGATTCGATTTGGACGAGTCCGATCAAACTATCAACCTTGGAGTCGAATGTCGGACATTAAACCCACATTAACTTTGTTACTTCTACTTCCTCTATTTAGTCAAGTTTGATGTCTTCTCGACTCTAGCCATCACTAAAGTATCCATTTTACTCAGTGTATGTTTTGGTCGTTGAATGTTCTTTTCATGAATGGGAATTGGAAAAACAAAACAATGATTGGTTTATTTGAACATCATTTTAAAGCGGTCTTGTTTTGATTTTTTTCCTTCTGCATAACATGTAAAGGTGGTTCTTTTAAGTACAATTTTGCATAGATTGTTTTACAGACCATCTTAAAGCCGAAAAAAACGACCTAAAACATACATTATTATATTACGGTTATTAATTAAACACGAAACCTCAAACTGGCTTGGAGGGAAAAAAAAAAAAAAACATTGTGTTGTTATATCCAACGTCAGAAAGACCAGATGATCATGGATAAATATGTTTTCGTATACAAACGCAAGATACGACACCACACTCTTTGTTTTCCTTCAAACTAGTCAACGGTCTCGTCTACAAAAAGCAATTTCCGAGTGTTGATTTTTATCTTTGTTATATAAGACAAAATAAAAATCTAACCTTTTGTTTATTCAAGTATTTTAGCCTTTTTTGAGGTGCAAAAAGTCTGAAATAAGATATTGCTTTGTTCACTTTAATGAAAGACTGTATTCGAAAAGTATTTTTAATTATTTGTAATTAACTTTGGAAGATTTACCGTATAGGTGCTAGAGCTACATACATGTGACGTCACACTTGGTGACCAGTCAGTATACGGTACTACATACAGTATTATAACCATGTGTTTATTACGCCACAGATTTGACTAATTGTCCACTATGGACAAATTCTAACAAATCAGATTTGACTATAAAATCGAAGACAGCCCACAGTAGTGAGAGTTCACCTCTTGTCCATCCTTGTCCAGTCGGTCGTGGGCGTGGTCTGCCACGGTGGACAGGAACTCCAGGAGACGATGGAGAGTATCACTGTTGCATGCTGGGAGCAGGTAGACCAGAAGCTGGGTGACATTGTGCTGCTCCTCTGGATCCAACACTGCAACAACAGCAACCAAATCAGATGCCAAGCGTAGGTGTCCTGGAATGACATTCACTTCCGAGCGTACATGTTGTGTTTATGAAGGCGGTGTAGAGCTCTTTGGTGAGGAGCGGGTCGGGCATGTCCCTGAGGAACTCTTTCAGCAAGGCGGCCACGTCATGAACGCTGTGCTCCTCATCTAATTGGACATCAAAGCCGCGGTCAAACTCCTCACGTAACTGAAGCAGAAACAAAAAGTCAAAGATATGATGGATTTCTGTTTTTAATGAAGTGTGTAAATATTTGTTTGAAAAATGATACTACTATCCAGAACATTAGGGAAAGCTGCATAGAAATACAGTAGTAGCTCGGAATGCAAAACAGTCGCCCATTGAAGTCAATGTATTCCATGCCTAACATGTAACATGCCTTTTTAAACAGAAATATAAGACATTGATAAACCAGTGGTTTCAGTTCTGAACACTGTCATGGGACCAATTGAGCTTTTAAGTTGAGGTAACTCACTTCTTCAAGATGGTAGAGACAAAATATATCATGCATTAGGCAACACTAACCTGCCGAACTCTCTTCTTGGAGCTTCCAACTCTGAAAATTCCGACAGTCTGCAAACCTGAGGGTTCAAAAGGGGAAACAAAAAAGCAGTCATTATAAATGTAGCTTAATTAAGGTTACTGCGGAAATGAAGCCTCGGTCTATGACATAACAGCCTACCGTATTTCTCAATGTGTTGGCAGCAACTGTCGACCACACGGGGCACCTGCCGGTATATCGGGTTGAGGCTCAACCGTTTGTCCCTTTGTTTCTCCTTCTTATTTGGTGTCTCGGCAGGCAGGGAGAGCTGCAGCGCCTCCAGCAGGCGAGACTGGTTGTCGTCCAGGTCAGTGATTGAATCCACTGACATCCCACCCTGAAGCCGAAACAAGCATTTTATATTCGAGAAGGTTGATCTAAACCAGGGGTGTCCAAAGTGTGACCCAATACTGACGCTAATACACTCAAAGTTCGATATAATGCGGTTGTGGTGGTCCATAAAATACTGACTCCGTTATTCCCGAAATTGCATTATACACTAAAATCCTTGTTTTTTACCCTATTCTTTTCAAAAGAATACAATAAAATGATCCCCAAAGCAGAAGTGACGTGAATGGTGGATTTTGCTCCCACGTCACAGAATGGGGCGGGCAGGGAATTTGGACAGCAACGGTTTGATATTTTGTCATTTTTGTTTAGTAACAAACAGTTTTATCCGACAAAGTAAACAAACAGTTCACGCTGATGTTGGGTTGGCTGTGCTCCTTGTCATCAAAGCTAAGTCCTAGCTTTCTATTTTGTGTGCTTCTAAATATTTTACAGCCTTCTTCAACACATTTTGTAGGTTTGCCGAGTTTACAAAGCACTTGCTCTCTTTTTTTCACTGCTGGCTAGCTGCTAAGTTAGTGGAGCTAAGCTAGCCCTGGTCTGAAACCCTCACTCCGAAGACAAATTAATCGACTTGGTGAAGAAAAAACCTAAGTATAGCTTTGTGTTCTTCTTGCGCCCTTTTCATGAAGAGGTTGTCTCTGCTAGAGGGATGGGTCCGCCAGTTAGAGCAACTCCGTAACTTCAGATGCCGCTAGCGTTAGCCGTATTGAGCTAACTAGCCTAGTCAGTAGCAGCCCTAAACGGCCTACAAATTACAGCTAAGACGCATGAAAGGCTTTGCTTGTTAGTCACACACCCCAGTTCACCAACCAAAAGAAATAATACAAATTTATAATCAACAGATCTGAAGTGGATCCAGAGATTTATGCGTTTAAAGTAAAAAATAATATATATCAATATACGACTTATGTTGAATACTTTTATGAGCAGGGCTTTTTGGATCGCTGACACCTTTTAGTCTGACTATTTAAAAAATACTCAATCAAAAGCAGTTTTGTTATGAATTATTCACCTATTTAAAGCTCTAATTGATTCACATCAAATATTCCATTTTGAAAAATGTTTTGGGAAAATATTGCATACTTTGTGTTTTTGCCAAAATAAAACGGGTTTTGTTGATTAAAAAAAAAAGGGGCATAAAACCTATACAAAAAATAAAAAACTATGGCAACAGATTTGAAATTAATCAATAGATATTTAGGTGTTGGAAAAAAAAAAAGACTTATTTTAAACACTTAAATGACCACCAAAATGGAAGGGAGCTGTAATGGTTTTGAAAATCAAAATCATCAAAATGGCCCCCGCATGCTTTCATTTTTCAGTGTGAGGCCCTCAGTGAAAAAGTTTGGATACCCCTGATCTAAACGGACAGAAAACACACCCGACTCTCTCACCCGTCTGCGCACTCGCGGTGCAGCCTCAGGTGTGTTGGGCGACGTCGACTCATTGGCTGTCTCTGATGTGGAGCTCAATGAAGAGTTGCTGCTCGAGAGCTCCTTAGTAGACGGCCGCTTCGTGGCAAACTGTTGGCGATGCAATAGTTCAGTATGTTTAATGACCAGAGACTGCGGATTTCAAAATGAGATGCTCGTGCTTATTGACCTGCAGAATGGAGGAGACGAGGTCGGACGAGTCCTTGTGCTCCTCTCGCTGTGGCGGATCCTGGCGAAAGCCGTCCTGGCGCTGCCTGTGCGTCCTGTCGTTGGCGATGACCTGCGAGAGGGATATACTGAAGGCTTGAGGGACGCCTTCTGGGAGACACAAAAAGAAGAAGCCGTGAAGGTAGATGACGAAGTTACACGACAAAAATCACACAATGCTTTAGCAGCAGGAAAGAAAAAGGCCGTACAGTGGCTCGGGCGAAGCTTTTTTACATGCTACTCATAAAACCTTACACCAGTTCAAGCACAGATGTTCTGTGAATGTAAAGACATCACAGGAAGTCAATTGGGTTGGAAAATGACAACATACTGACCACTAACTGTGGTGCCTCTGACCACCTTTATTGGCCCTCAACCTCAATCAAGTTATGCAACTGTATTTTGTCATCTTTATGACTTTTGAAGATGTGTAAGGAAACAGTGAAAGGAAAGACAAAGAACTGCAGCTCAAAACCACAACTGAAAGGCTCGTGGTTCAACATGACCACGAACCCGGCTGCATAGCAGATTTACTCCACAAACTCGCAGCATCATGCACATCTGGTGAACACAAGGCCCGGGCAACATGCAGCCCTGCACGTATGCACAAAAGCCCCTTCTGGGCCGCACGATCCACCTGTGCCAAGACCACATCGATCAAACCAGGCCGGTCTCCTCTTGTGCGACGTCTTCCCTGGCAATTGTGCTAAGACTTGAGAGAGAATGAATGAGAATGAGTCAGGCTCGGTCTTTATTGAGAACTTTGCCAGTTGTTAAAAAACACCATGCAAGGCGCTGAGTCATAACTCCCAGAATGTTCCCTGCATGCCGTCCACAAATCAAATCCATTATGTATTAAAAAAAAAGAAGTTGTTATTGTTTTCAGCTCCGTTGGACATGTTGAGGAAAGATCACGGTGTGTTTTATTCTTTCGACGGTGTTTATTTGCATATCAGTAGCATCAGTGGCGGGCCGTGCATTTCCCACCTAGGCCTTCAGTGATGTCCGACTTCAATGATTACCTCTCAAAATACCATCATTTATGTCCCCACATGACCTTTGCTGGAGAAATACTATACAGAAACACATTTACGCACTACTGGGCATTGTACAAAACGGGTTATTTTCTGGCGCATTTAAAAATCAATAAACCGTATCAGCCTTTAAAACATATCTTATGTGGTACTGTCAAAATTAAAATGGCAAAAAACATATTAAACGTAAAAAAATAAAGAAATAAAATATCTGAACTCACATTTCATCGCCAGAACAGCTGAGCTAGCTTCCGGGGTTGGCCGACATTGTCTCACAAGATGTAGTTTCTCTTTAAATATCCTTCTTGAAAATGCCCTTGCAAATATGTGTTGTCTTGTCTAATCATAAAAGATGCAGACGAGGCGTGTTGGCTGAGTTCTTAAAGTTTACTCCACAGCGTGCTCATAGATAACATCAAGCTGCCGGCATGGCCACATTCAACAACCTAAACCGGGCTACTGCGCATGCTCTTTGCTACTGTGGCATGCTGGGTAATGCAGTTCTTATGTTGCCTTGCTCAGGGGTCGGCAACCCGCGGCTCCGGAGCCGCATGCGGCTCTTTGACCACTCTGATGCGGCTCAGCTACATACTTGCCGACCCCCCCGATTTTCCCAGGAGACTTATGGATCTCAGTGTCTCTCATAGATACCTCCCAGGGAAAATATAACCCTATTTACACTCTAATTACTAAATAAAGGGAGTGCCCTAATTGCACTGCAGTAATTGTCCTCTATAGCGTTTTCAAACAGCGTGCCATCCCGGCCACATGTTGTATGTTTTGTTTTTTCTTGCACACATAGGAGACAGCAAAGCATACTTAGTCATCAGCCACACAGCTTACACTGACGGTAGCCGTATCAAACAACTTTAACATTGTTACGTTACAAATATGTGCCACACTGTGAACCCACACCAAAAAAGAATGAAAAACACATTTCTGGAGAACATCCCACCGTAACACAACATAAACACAACACAACCAATACCCAGAATCCCATGCAGCCCTAACTCTTCCGGTCTACATTATACACCCCCGCTACCACCAAATCCCCCCACACATCAACCCCCCCACCCCTCTCCGTGCGTTGGTTGAGCGGAAGAGTTAGGGCTGCATGGGATTCTGGGTATTGGTACCGTCAGTGTAAGATGTGTGGCTGCTGAGGTAGTACGCCTTGCTGTCACTTACGTGAGCAAGCTGAAACTGCATTCTACGTGTGGTCGAGCAGGTACGCTGTTTGGGTAGGCTGTAGAGGGCGCCAAAAGCAGTGTCATCACGCCCTGATATTCGGGAGTCTCCCGGGAAAAATGAGAGGGTTGGCAAGTATGACGCTATCAAGCGCCATTCATTCAAAACTCGCGGGCCGCACTAACATCAAATTTCCACATTAAAGTGCGTGCCGGTGCGTGTGTCGGAGACCCCTGGTTAACATAGCACAAAGCGTTTAAGCTTTGTATGCAGTGTTTTTCATTTTAATTTTTTTTGTGGCTCCCATTATTTTCTTTAATTTGTGAAACTTGCCAAAATGGCTCTTTGAGTGGTAAAGGTTGCCGACCCCTGGCCTAGCTCATAACATCACTATATATCTGCCTTAGGCCATCCAGAAGGCCTTACTGACAACAACTCGTGATCTGATAGACAGTTGCGATAGCCAATCAAATGTTTGTGTCCGTTCACTTACTTCTCGGGCAGATTTGGTACAGCATGGCAACCTAAGCTATCTGAATTCTGATTGGATAAAAACTCTATAACCTAAAAACAGCAGCGCTGGAAGGAGCATAATATGACATGAAGAGAATATGAATACTTTTAGATGAAATCACAGTTGCACAGGAAGTCATTTCACAATAGAAGCACAGTTAATGTACCAAAACACATACAGTACATATACATTCTTGTTCTAACAATGTAAAAATCTCATATCACGGTTATTGTGACCAAAATGATCACGGTTATCATTATTATCGCGGTATTGTTGAATATGCTTTTTATATACACAGTGAAATCTTTCACGCTTTGTTAAAAAAATAACTGTAGTACATTGACACACATTATACTTACTTGGCAAAAGAAACATTGTTCTGGATTTTAAGAGCCATTTTAATTTCAGTGTTTGAATGTTATTTTCCATTTAATCTGTACAAGTTTTAGATTTTTTTTGTATTGATAAAGGCAAATTGAGTATTCACTGGCCCCATTTTAGCCAAGATGCAGCCCTGGTGTGATGTCCGAAGGAGGTTAGTCCCTCAAACGTTTCCCCTCATCTAAATGGACCAAATCCGCCACCATAAAAACATGGCTTGGAGAAATACGTGGTTTCCTTTTGGCAAATAAAAATTACTAGAAAACAACAATTTTCAGTCATGCTGTTACGATAGGCTACACATTCAATATTAGCTAACGTTAGTAGCTAAACTTTGCCGAATAGCCATCATTTGGTGACAACACGAGTGTGTGCTACGTGGGTCGTAAGAGGGAGGATATAATGTTTACAACACTTTTGAAAGTTAGCTCGGTTAGGCAGCCTCGTAAAGATTGCAAATAGTCACTTTAAGGCAGCAAATTCATCAAAATGAATAAAATACACTATCCGACAACTACAAAAAAATCGTTGACAAGTTGACAGCTAGTCTCAAAAACATGTTGGGATTGAGTTTTATGCTCCTGCCTATTTTTGTTTTTTTAATCTTATTAAACATTGATAAAAATAAAAAATAAACATTGATTGATTATTTAGAATTAGTTTTATCAATCATTTACATTGTAATCTTAAACCCCTTAGTGATTGTTTTTATTTGCATTTTGTGTTGTATTTTCTTTTCCAAAGAAAATATTTATAGTGTTGTGACTTGAGTTGCACATTCAGCCACGGAGACGGCATTAAGAACTCTGTAGTATTCATTATTATTTATTCAGAAAAATCCATATGTTCCATTTCCATCATTTTCTATTATATCAGGAGTGTCACTCTTGTTTTCGTCAAGGGCCACATTGCAATTAGGGCTGTCCTTAGAAGGCCGCTTGTCACAGCGAATAATATATGAATTTGCTTATAAATTTTAATATTATATATTTTTTTATGCACACTAAAAAAAACCTGTATATTTTACAGTAATAACTGGCAACTCAAATTTTACTGCAGTAAAAAGTGTTTTTTACAGTAAATGAAAAAACTGTCAGCTTAGTAGCCAGAATTTTACTGTAAAATGTACTGTGGTTTTACAACGTCTGCCTGTAAATGGAAAAAGGGCACCACTGTTATTTTTTTTAAATTCTGGCAACAGAGTTGTCAGTTTTTTACCGTCAAAAAATGTGCGACCCTTTTTCTGTTTACACAATAAAAACAACAAGCCTAGATTTTACCATTAAAAAAAAAACACTCAGTTGACAGAATTTTACTGTAATAAAAAAAAGTGATATTTTTTTTAATTTAAAGTTAATATGCTGTAAAAATCACCATAAATGTAACCCCTAAAACCTACAGTGAACAATGTAATGGTTAACTTGCTCTGAAATCATAGTTCAAGCCGATATCTACTGCATTTGTTTTTACTTCAACCCCAAAAATAGTTTGGGAAGTATGACGATACAATATTTGTTGCAATATTGGTTAATATCAAAGTTGAAAAAATTAGCAATTTCATGCAGTACGTACTTTTTTTTTATGTCCAAATGGAAAGAACAAATACATTTAGTAAGCAAAGATATGGTACCTTATTGACGCATATTTTTTCCAAGCCTTCAAGGGCCATCTAAAATGATGCAGCGGGCCAGACCTGGCCCCGGCCCTTGAGTTTGACACATGTGTATTATATAGTTTAAAAATGCCTGCTCATTGAAAAAGTTATTTTTGTCTTCTTTTTTAATAAAGACATTTCATAGTAACACATTGTAGAACAGTAATTACAATACCGAACCATGATAGAGTAACATTGTTATATTACAGTGGTAATCTCAGGTAGGTTATTGATACAAAACTTTTAACTGAAAACAAAAAAAAATTTTTTTTTTAAATACACTTATCTAAATCCTGTATGTGAAACATTCTTCTTTTTAACCATGGAGTTGTTGTTCAAATGCACCCTAACCATGGAGTTTCTGCTTTGCCCTTGTCATTGATAAATGAAGGGTTGTTGCAGCCTTACATTGCACAATGTCAGCTCGTGCTAACAACCTGACACCCTCCTGCTAAGACGCCTGACATCTTCAGCACGGCCCGCTAAGTGCATCTGTGCATGCATTCTTGAATTTCAATGTGCCTTTACTGAGATCAGAGCCCAGACTCACAAGTTTGATAAGAAAAGCCTCCAATCTCTCCAAAACGCCCGCATGTTCTACGGCCAACAATGCTGAGCCAACCCCCCCGCCCCACTAACATAAACACAAACTGTAAACAGATACTTTATTTTTATAGCCTCTCTGTTCACCTGCAATGTAGGGGCGGACTTGTAGCAGCACAGGGGACTAAAGGGAGTGAGCAAGGTGAAGAAAAACCCTGCTAAGTACTTGTTTAAAGACCTTGGCATACCTTTGTCTTTACTCTTCTCTTTGGCTAAAGAATCCAGCTTCCTCCTCAGCGACTTTTTCCTCTTCTCTCCATCTGTGCAGGGACAAAAGAAGACAATAATTATCATCTGGACAACATGATGCGTATTCAGATATTCATAAACTAAATAAGGAATGCAGTTGTATACTACACTGATTGAAAAATGGACGTTTTGGTGAAAATCTGAAAATAAAATACATCAATTCATACAAACCCCGTTTCCATATGAGTTGGGAAATGGTTAAATGTAAATATAAACGGAATACAATGATTTGCAAATCATTTTCAACCCATATTCAGTTGAATATGCTACAAAGACAACATATTTGATGTTCAAACTGATAAACATTTTTTTTTTTTTTTGCAAATAATCATTAACTTTAGAATTTGATGCCAGCAACGACGGTCTGGGAGCCGGAAGCAGGAAAGGTGCAACACATGTTTGACTGGTTGTCAGAAGCAGCTGCTGAACAATTTCAGCAAACCTCCGTCCTCCATTGTTGTATCGCGCAGCCAAAGTGTTCCCAAACGGGAGATCTTAACGAGGCAGGAGGGCCTTCCAGCTCTGGCTTTTACATGTTGTCCTAGCCCGGTCGCTGCTAGCATGTGTACTCGTTCGGTACACCTCCGAACCGAACCGAAACCCCCGTACCGAAACGGTTCAATACAAATACACGTACCGTTACACCCCTAGTTAGAACTGTACACTACTTTTAATTAGAAATGGCAACAGCGAGGGATGAATGCCCCACAACAAGAGGACAGAGAAAAGGGAGTTTATTGACTACGGCGCAGACTATAATGGCGGACACGCGCAAATTTTTGGGACGTATGCAGATCCCAAATACACATCAGCAGGTATCAATAAGTAAGAACAGTTGGTTTTGCATATATATATGCGGTATAGCTCGGTTGGTAGAGTGGCCGTGCCAGCAACTTGAGGGTTGCAGGTTCAATTCCCGCTTCCGCCATCCTAGTCACTGCCGTTGTGTCCTTGGGCAAGACACTTTACCCACCTGCTCCCAGTGCCACCCACACTGGTTTAAATGTAACTTAGATATTGGGTTTCACAATGTAAAGCGCTTTGAGTCACTTGAGAAAAAGCGCTATATAAATGTAATTCACTTCACTTCACTTGCATAAAAATTGCAAATTGATATGTCTTCTAATAGGTGCCATTTTGCGGTCCTTATACACACCATAATAATACCCGTATATTGAAGTACAGTACGTCTGACTACAGTAGCCGACAATCCTTTAAGCGGTGTGGCTTCATAGCTTACCAAAGTCGTATTAAAACATTTTGACAGATTTTTCAGCGCTTTGTGTAATATTCTATATTCTCAATGAAATATCAAAGTTTTGGTGTTGCTTGCTGATGGGTATTTGCTGGCATCATTTATTGAACATGCGTCAACTTGCAGTCTACTTATATGTATCTCTAATGTGTGACTGCCATCTATCGGTCACACTTATCATTACACCATGTACCAAATAAAATTGCTTCGAGATCGGTCAGCACAACCAAAATGAATACGTACATTAGGCGCACCGGGTTATAAGGTGCACTGTCGATTTTTGAGAAAAGAAAGGGTTTTAGGTGCAACGTATAGTCCGAAAATTACGATAGCATAGATTGGGGTCAGGTTTGGCCAATTTTTGGTGTGCCGAGTGATGTCCCAATCTGATATTGACATTCAATATTAGAAAAAAATTGTGTTATTATATTGTCTTGCATTTAAAATCTCTGATACAAGCAGTTCTACAGCGTGTTAAGTCGTGCAAAGCAAACATCAAACATCTAAATGTCCTCCAATAAGCACGCAACGTTGGTCTTTTCTTGTATTTTATGGAAGTCAATTACAAAAAGGTAAACATTGTAGGCTATAGACGACTAGGAACTAGCAGCTACACAACAGCTAAGCACACAATAGCGCGCAAGCTAGACATACGTATTATGTAGTGCGTCTGCCTCACAATACGAAGGTCCTAAGTTCGATCCTGTGCTCGGGATCTTTCTGTGTGGAGTTTGCATGTTCTCCCCGTGACTGCGTGGGTTCCTTCCGGGTACTCCGGCTTTCTCCCACCTCCAAAGACATGCACCTGGCGATAGTGTGTGAATGTGAGTGTGAATGTTGTCTGTCTATCTGTGTTGGCCCTGCGATGAGGTGGCGACTTGTCCAGGGTGTACCCCACCTTCCGCCCGAATGCAGCTGAGATAGGCTCCAGCACCCCCGCGACCCCGAACGGGACAAGCGGTAGAAAATGGATGGATGGATGGATGATTTGTTGTTGTTGTGAATGTTCATACATTTAGGTAATAATTGACTGAACACAGGAGGACTTTGAGGGCAAAAAGCAAATGATTTAAATGAGTAGTTTTTTGGGGGTTTTAAATTGTGTTTCGGTATTGTGTACGATAACTTTGTTTTAATCAAACAAGTGTCTGTAATAAAAGATCATTAGGAACGAGTTTGAATATTGTGTTGATAATCGTTAATCTGTCAATAGCACACACCATACAGTAAATACCTGAGATCAATATCGGTCAATCTCACTAATGGATGATTATATCAGAATGGGCAGCATTAAACCCCGATCGGAACATCCCTGGTAATATGTGCTCTTAATTGAGCAGCGGTCTAAAACACAGCATATGACAATATAAACAATCAAATAATCATAGATGCAAATTACTTAGAGATACAAACTTTTTAAGGTAGAAGAGTATTAAAGAGCATCCAATAACAGCGTGTCCGCAATATTCAACTTACTGTGCCATGATCTTAGCTTAATATATTATTGTGGCCACTTAGTGTTGCAAAAACAACAATTACAATTTTACTTCAATTTAAAGGGGTCATATTATGATTTTTTTCTACATTTAAAACACTTCCTTGTGGTTTACATAACATGTAATGGTGGTTCTTCTGTCAAAGATCTGACTGGCCCTTCAGGATGCGACGTTTTGTGGTCGGTCTTATTTACGTGCCTCCACTTCGACAGCATCTCGGACTACAAGCACTGTGGGTGAATTTCTACCATGTATAGAGCTATCCGCTGACATCACAATTGGGAAAAATGTAACTAACTTGGCAAATTCCAAACGGCTCGCTTGGAGGAAGTATGAAGGAAGGCAAGGTTGTTTTATAAATATCTACGCCATGCCTCCATGGTTTGATTTCAAATTTTTGGGACTTATGAAGATCCCAAATACATCAAAACAGGCACCAATAGGAAAGAAAAGTTGGTTTTGCATCACAGGTCCCCTTTAAAGACAGCATAAGTCCATTCCAGACAGTTAATAACAAATATGTTTGTTCTTTTTCCCCGCATTGTTCTGCTTTTGAGTAATTTCACTTGATCAAACCGTGTCTAATATTTCACATGACACAATAATAAAAGTATTTATGATTCCTGCTGATTGATATCAGATAAATATCGGTATCGCCCAGTACTAAAGGCTCCAATATCGTGATCATATCAGTAGTTGTATGAGGACAACCTTCTTCTACAATGATTTACAGCAATATTAATTTTAAGAGACATTTTATGTTTACATGTGTTTATTGTCCTACGAACTGTAGCACGACTATCAAACATAATAGATGTCACACAGATGTGTTGATATTGACCAAGAAGCTGGGTTGTAGCACGGTTAAAGGCTTGGAATTCTCCTGTGGAAGCCCTCAGCAACTCTTTGTGTTTTTGTCAGGTCACTGTGCCGTCCTACATCCTGATAAAGCAACCTCAGTTTGAACTCCAGATGTTCTCCTGCATTGGATGAGTCACTCCCTGAAAAGCATCCATCTCCCACTGAACACGCCAGAGTAGCATTAGCCGCTTGCGTCACGGTTTTAGTTTCTACCGGTGTCCAAGAATCACGGACAAAGCTGCAAAGCCCCAACATGTTGTTTGACTTCACCATGTTTTTTTTTTTGATACCACTGCCCGCAAACAAGTTGGAGGTAGAAGGAGAGCTGAGAGTAAAATAGGTGGGAAGCGGAGAGGAACTGGTGTGTGAGACTAGAGAAAGCAGATGTCATGGACAGCAAAGTGGGGGTGGGAGTAGAGATAGGAAATGGTTTGGATTTTTGACGGATGACTTGCAAAGCCAAATGGAAAATCGCCAATATGTAAAACCTCCTGGGCTCGACAATAACTCCACCTGTCTGATGAACTCTTGCTGCTTTTTTCTGTCCTGTGACACTCTACAAAACACCCTAAACTCTCCTCCAGTCAACTAAAATGTAAAACACCGGCGCTGAAATAGCAAACCGATGTGTAAACATTTCAAAGTAACTCTCCTTGCTTTCATATGGCGGTTGTCAGGGGTTCTGGAAGTTATAAGCAACACTGACAAGAAGGTCGTAAAACATGGTTGGTGAAGATCTATCCTTTAGCAAGCCTGAGCTAAATCCACTGACTAGCGCTGCAGCTAACGATTATTTTAGTAATCCAGTGATCTATGGATTAGTTTGTTCGATTACAGTGTAATCGGGTTAACCACACTGTATAGCCAAAATGTGTGTTTGAGGGAAAACCGTTGAAATAAACACATTTTCTGCTTCATGGTTTTTTATAATAAATGTAAATCATCAACATTGGTCAGTAGGTTAGGTGTAGTTATTTAATATGATTAGACTCAAGAGTAAGATTATTCAGGGAGTGTTAATATTTGAGTAATGGAAAATCTAAAAAGTTTAAGAAAATACCACCTAGTAAAAGCTATGTATGTGACTTAAAGTGTGGCGAATAACACGTGATCTCACCTTTTGGCAAAGTTATCTGACATCCAACGTCATAGTCTTGATGCAAGCGGGCGTAGGCCACTTCCTGGAGTCGGGCTCTCTCCAGTTCCGATAGGCTCTGAATGGCGACCGGATTCAAGCGTACACTCTGGCCGGACAAGCTGTTCCAGGTGAAGTCACCCTGAGGTCGGAGTGGGGACAAAACATTGGTAATCAGTCACCTTGGTTACTGCCTGCTAGCCCTGGAACCAAAACAAAGGTGATGCAAACACACGGAAGGCTGGAAGTCAAAGCTGGATAAGGCATTATTACAGTAATTGGTGATTCTTCCCAACCTCCTCATTACCACTTCTCTCAGTGGACACGGAGGAATTTATGATCAGAGAGTGGGATGACTCATGGAAGCCACCCGAGTCTCAGTGCTCCCACAAATACACGACAGTTCAATACAATTTAGACAACACAAGAAGAAACTGCACAGCACATCTGGCTGCTGCAGAGAAGTGAATGTGATGACTCACACTGCTGTAACCTTACAGCAATCCCCCTTGGACGCATAGGTTCTTACAGGTGCTTTGTGAAGCACTTGGTTTTGGGATGCCAGCACACAGCTCTCCGTTCTCATAGTCCAGCAGCAATTGCAAAATTTCGTCTGATCACCAATTAGTATGTTAGCAAACCATAGTTCTCCGAGGTTGACTCGTGACAACTCAAACTCATCCATCCCCATCAGGAATCCTGCTGTGCAGAAACCAGTTAGTCCGAGGAGAGGCCCTTTTATTTACCTTTTCCAACTGTTACCTTTTCAAGACCCTACGGCCTAGAACGGGCATTGCATGTGTTCCTC
>NC_084731.1:86085548-86090548 GCF_033978785.1 Entelurus aequoreus | reverse complement strand
AGTATAATCACTGGATACATATAACAATTTAATTTTTTTTTTCCTTTCCATGATGGCAGGTGAGGCCCCGCCTCCCCTGCCTCTAGTGACTGCACGCCACTGATATATACATATACATATATATATATATATATATATATATATATATATATATATATATATATATATATATATATATGTATATATATGTATATGTGTGTGTATATATGTGTATATGTATATATATATATATATATGTATATATATATATATATATATGTATATATATATGTATATATACACATATATATATATATATGTACATTATATATACATATATATAATGTACATATATATATATATATATGTGTGTGTATATACATATATATATGTATATATATATATGTATACATACACATACATATGTATATATATGTACATTACATATATATATATATATATATATAAAATGTGTGTGTATATATATATACACACACATATCGAACAAAGGGTAATGGATCAACAATCTCTTTATTATCAACGGCAAATTATAAACTGTCAATGCGCGCACACGCACAAAAGTCCCTTTGGCGTTCTCAACCACCAAGTTGATACAATAAAAAGTAAAATCTTAACCTTGCTGTAAAGCTTCCACAACGAGGCATCGTTTTGAAAATTCGTAAACTTAAAAGTTTGCGAATAGAGGGGTTCCTAAATCGCAATGCCACTGTCAGAAAAAGCTACAAGAACCTGACTTTCATGATCCATAATGACTCTTTTGGACCTTTGTTATTTTTCCTGTGTTTAGTCTTTCTTCCTGCTCAGTGCTTTTATTTTGGTTTCTCTTCCTGTTTTGGTCTATCTTTCTTTGACGTTACTTGTCTGATCTCCTCACCTGTTTCTGGTTGACAATTAGGAGGTTCACCTGTCTCTGATTGGCAATCAGGAGGGTTTATCTGCCAGTGTTGCCTTTCTTGTGACGCTGTTTAGTTGTTCCAATGATCTTGTTTGCCTTGCCTACCTAACCTTACCTTATCTGGCCCAACCTTGCTATGCTTTGCCTTGTTCTTTTGTCTCATTTTTGCTAACCCGTGGTCTACTGCTGTAGCCACGCCGGTGCTTCCCTGTGTTGGTACCAAATAAACGACCTGCATCCTGGGATTACGCCAACTGTCAACCATGCTTAAGTAACCGTGACACTGACCCTCCATATGTCTGTATTTAGATAGAGCATCATTGGGGGGAGCATGCATTTAACCGTAGCTATATCATCTCGATGCTCACCAAGATGTCTCCATCTATACAGTCCCAATGTTGCCCTCCCAAACACAAGGTTGCTAAGCGTCAGAGCCACCTTGAATGTGTCTGTTTATCACAATTTAGGTTGCTTTTCAGCACTCGTTCCTGTTTTGCACAGGCAGCTGACAGTTGGCACAGTGGAAAAAGTGCAGTGTTGACTAAATGGTCACAGTCAGGTGACTAATGCTGCTTGGGCATATGAAGAGCATATAATTGCATGTTCTATTTTCAGACAAAAGGGACGAAAGAATATGCTTGTTTCCGTGGCAATACAGAGACGGTCTAAACGGCCAGGGAGGGAAAGAAATATTGCTATGGCAACACATCTGCCACACACAGGCAGTGGGCACTTGTTGCTATGATGCCCTGCATACATTATTCTCGATCTGAGGGTCTCTCAATCGGACCAAATTGAATCAGTATGTCCTAAATAGCAAACCACTGTCCTTGACTTATTGGTAGTGACACACCGTATATACAGTAACCCTTCATAAACATCACACACACACACAAATCCACTCAATTGTTCCATAAGTGACAGACATCAGTATTGTCATCTGTGCCTGGAGCAGGATGTATTCAATACTATTGAATGCAATGTATTCATTGTATCAGAGAGAGTGTGTGTGTTTGTGTAATACAAGTAATTTGTCCACAATTCAGCACTGTTCAGTGTTAAAAAAAAATATCCAGATTTGTAATAGGTTCTTTCTCTGTACATTTGTTAAGCTCTATTTAATGGAAATTGGTTGTGTTGGTTTAGCATGACCCTGCTAACAAACTCACCTTATAAGTACAGATCAAAACAATACCTCCGGCCTTGGTGCTTGGTGGCACTAACATCGTATACGTACGATTGTGTATGTGTGTTTAGGCAATCTATTTAAATGAATTTAAATCAGTTTGACTCACTTATAAAAATTAAACAGATTAAATAAATACAGTATTGGGTAGCAATTAAATGTCCTTTGGAACATGTTCCAATGTTTTACTAGGTTTTTAAGACCCGATATTATCATCGGTCCGATATAAGCAAAAGACTATATAAACGCTCTGATCTATTTTATCTATCTATTTTAGTGAAGTCCTTAGGCTATAGTAGGCTATAGGCTATTAAGAGCTAGCAGCTAAGCACACAAGCTAGAGATACATAATAAGTGTCCTCAATTGAACAATATTCCAGTCTTAAACACCATGTGTCAATATAAACAAGTATCAAATAATTATAGATGCATATTACTTTTGGATACAAGGTTTTCAAGGCAGAAGACTACAAAAAAGTTTCCAGTAACAAACATGTCCACAGCAGTCAACTTTCTGCGTCATGAGCTTAAACCTTATGTATTTTAAAATGTATGTCTTAATGTATTTATTTTGAAACTGCTCTGTGACATGTGCTGTTGACCTCTTGGCCAGGTCACCCTTGTGAAAGAGATCTTGATCTCAATGGGTTTTCTTATCTGGTTAAATAAAGGTTCTAAACCTAATGAAATACTAGGGTTTGGCACAAAAAAAACAACTTCTCGGGCTGGACTATTATGGCAAAAGTAATAATCACGATTATTTTGATTGATATTATAATCACGATTAATAACATGATTATTCATTAGTTTGAAAACATGACTATGTATCGTGCCACCAAAACTAAACTTTAAATAGTTTAAAAAAGGACATGAATTAGTAACGAATAAATCACAACAAGTAAAATAACAATAATAATAATAGTAGTAACAATAAATTCAAACAATAGCAATATTAAAACAATAAAATTAAAACATTTCTGTTTTAATTCTGTTATTTACCTTTTACACTTATTTTACCACCATAGAGTGTGTGCTTTTGTGTCAAATACAATTTTATAAAATGTTTGTAAATTAAATACAAACATCCTCACATTTATTGATGCAATACATTTTTGACCAGTATTTTAGGTCAAAGCATAATAATTGTGTAAATAGATAGATAGATAGATAGATAGTACTTTATTGATTCCTTCAGGAGAGTTCCCTCAGGAGAATTTAAATTCCAGCAGCAGTGTAGAAAATTGTAAAAAAGTAAATAATGGGGGTATAAATGGAAACAAAATAGAAAAATATTACAATAGAATAAAAATAAAAAGCAACAATGAGAATAAAAATATAACAGTAAAATAAGAATATAACAAGAGAAACTAGGCAGTAGTGACCATGTTATGAAAAAGTATTGCACTGTAATTGTTTTGCATCCCCTGTCATCCTAGTACCCCCCTTCCCCCCAGAGAGGAGTTGTACAGTCTAACATGTATGTATCTATAAGTCCTTTTAAGTTAATTATGCCTGTGTAAGGTACTTTGTTGAAACCTTTATTTTGTTAGCGCGGTCAGACCGGGGGTGGCGCATCGCGTTACTACTGTGAAGGAAGAAGTGTGCTGTGCTGTTGTGCTCGGATTGACGAGTAAGGAGACAATTTGAGGCTGTAAAAAAAGAGAGCCTCTCAAGGTGTGACCGCTGTTAGTACATATCGATGATGTCGTTCACAATAACACAAGTAGATGAGATGTGTAGTGGGTGAATGGATTGTTCTTGTGAGCTTTAGCTGCGTAGTTTCAAGTGGCCATCTCCATATTATTTAGTTCGGGACTGGTTGTTTAAGTGTGTCAGGGATGAACAAGCGGTATCGGACACATTATTTTCACAAACAAATGTTCCCTTTCCTCACAATAACAATATTTTACTCACATGTACTGTATGTCAATTTCCCTGATATTCTGCTCCGAAATTTGCATGCACATTGATTACCGATTATTATATTTTTATGATCGTGAGAAACCATAATCAAAATTGTATTCAATTGTCCAGATTCAATTACCACTTAACTTCAACTTAGTTAAGGACAGCATAAGTCCATTCCAGATGGTTGATAATAAATAGGTTAGTGTTTTGGTTTTTTTATACCTACCGTTGTTCTCAATTTGAGTAATTTCACTTGTTCAAACTTTTTCTAACCACTCCGCACGACAAAATAATAAGTGTGTACTATTCCTGACGATATCGTATCAGCTCAATATCTGTATTGGCCAATACGAAATAAAATTAAAACATTTGAAAAGAAAAATGTTTGAAAACGATGCTATTACCATTTCCATCTTTACACAGAGAAAAAAATGTCACAACCAACACAGTAATGGCAGGTCCCATTTCTCTATTTACTGTCTAAATACAGTAAATCACATTTTAAACATACTAGATTCAAAGAGGGTTATGGGTAAGATTGGGAAGGACAAGCGGAGGGTATGACAGAATGGTGTCACAAACTTAGGCCTGGGTATATGGCCTAAAAGTACAATTTCAGGTTTTTTCACAAAAAATGTTATTTAAGAATTTTTTTTCCCCATACTTTTTAAAGTAACCAATGAATACAAATGACAGAGGTAATTCATAACACGCTACACTTTTATTTGATCAAAAACTAGTAGTTTGAAAAGGCACTGCATCTTACTCCAAGCAATTTTTTTAAGTGGGTTCTTTTTTTAGAACAGATATAAATTGGACTTCTTACAAAATAACTTTCCAAAAACGTAACCTTTTTTTTTCTATTTTAGTTAATTATGGAATATTTACTGACACTTTTGCTCATATTTTGATGATTATGCATTGTCCTAAACAAATACAGAGCTTCCTATGGGAGGTAAACCTTCTGTCTTACTTAAAAATGTAGCATTAAGTGGTCTCTATTGTTCTAAT